>NW_028301536.1:13402500-13502500 GCF_042242905.1 Orbicella faveolata | reverse complement strand
CGCAAAGACTGCAGAAACTTGTTCGTATTTTTATCTGAGTTCCTAGAAAACAACCTCCTTAAGTCCTCCCTGAAACTGTGACTTAACGTTGTGTAGAGAATCGGATTGAAGCAGCTGTTTGCAGTGGTTAGAAGTCTTGCAAACTCGTACAACTGTCGAGTGAAGTGCGATGATAACAAGGCTGGTTTCACCATGATACTCAAAATTATCACTTTTCCTGGTAAGATGCAAATCGCGTATACCAAAACCAGGCCGGTCAGTAACTTTGTTGTTTTTCGGTTTTGCTTCTCGCGTTTTTCGGCCACATCCACGCTGGTGTAGATCCCTCGCCTGGAGTTCAATTTGTGAGCTTTTCGCAGATGAGAGACAATTCCGACGTAAAAGAGAATGATACAAAGCGCCGGGATTACGAACTGTGGGACGATCAGCGCCATGATGTAGGTCAGATTGAACGAGAGCTGGTTGGGCCACCAGGCTATGTCAATCAAGCACCTTCCACTGGGTTCCACGGTCAAAGCGAACACGAATGGTACTTGCAACACACATGAATAAACCCAGCTAAATACGACCATCACAAGAGCCTTTCGTTTGCTCAAACGGCTCGTCAGCGTGTTCACAATCGCCTTGTACCGCTCGTAGCCGATGCAGATCAACATCGATCCTGAGACTGTCACGGAAAGAGAACTCAGAACGTTGATAAGCTTACAAGGAACAAACCCAAAGGGCCATATGGAGCGATTCTCTAAGTACGCGAGGTCGAACGGAAGAAATAGAAAAAGAACCATCAAATCGGACAAGGCGAGGTTTAGTATGAAATATCCTTTGGCCGAACGGAATGTTTTGTTCTTTGTACCCAAGATTATTGTACAGACTGTTAAATTGCCAATGACTCCGATAAGAAAAGTCACAGGGTACAAGACAAGCCGCACAATGCGAACCGCAACATGTTCGTCGAAGAGAAACCCTTCGTCTGCTGTAGTGTTGTTCATGATTGTCTTTCAAGTCCTTAGCTCTCTTGTGGCTTTTAACTTATTTAGTCTCTGAAACGAAGTAAATGAAAATAGCATCATTAGGCAGTAGTGTTATTTTCGATAAATTACTTCAATACCCAATGGAGTGTAATCAATGGCTACCTTCACCTAATCGAAGGCGATCAATTAAGGAAAAAGGGTACGGTATGTACGAAAATTGCTTTCTCTAATTTATAATTTGCCGTCTTTTAAATGAATACTCTTGCGAGCCGTCGAAAGTTTCCGAGGGGAAATTCGTTTTGGCACCTTAGGCGTAAGAAAGCTACTTTGGATCTTATCAAAATTTAATAACTTCACCGGAAAAGCTGGTCAAGAACATTAAATTTGCTATTTGTTTATTTAGACGCTCGACGAGACAAGTGTGTTGCATACGAATTAACAATTACGTGATGAACATGATGAAATCAGACTTTTACATGAGTTAGTGCTGATAGAGTGACAAAACATATTATTTCAAATTGTGTTTTTTATTTAATAAGCATGGCCATGGCAAAAAGTAGTTTAGTTATTAGAAGTTTAAAGAGGGTACAACTCAGGGTACAAACACCTTTTCCACGTTCATACCGGTCAACCAACTGAAACACGTTTCTGTGACCAACAAGAGTTCAAAAACGAGTGAATATGTTCCCTGTGCGGACTGTTTGATCTTTCACACCTCCAGGTCTGTTTTTGTCGATTTTGTTCCCTCGGTTTCAGGGTGCTTTTAATTACGGTTGTCCAAATGGAAATGAAAAGATAGTGAAAAATCAAATGACATCTTTTTCAACTGAAAGTCGATCTAATTCGGATTTATCAACAGGCATCTAGTAATCAGTCTAGAAAGCTTCCCCACACTAAGAAAAGGTTTGTGCGCAGTTCATATAATTGACCTTACGAGATCGTGATCACTGAGAACAAACCTTAGTTACAACCACTGTCATAAGCCAGTTGTAAGGTAAACATTGATGAATAGCCGGACAAGCGCACATGTCAACCTTACGCTTCCGAGTTGCCACGGCCACCGAATAATATAAATGTTTATTTTCGTGGGAAAACAAAACTCAAAAATTATTTTTCTTTCTTAATTTTTTGTGCATCATGAAAAATAGCCCTTGATGTTTAAAATTTCCTTTAAATCGAAGGGTTAATCCTCAAAATGATAGTTTATTACGAAAACGCTAAAGGACTTTGAGCTTTGCTCGCTTTGACTTGCTGCCCTCTGCGCCAGCCGGCCCGATGGACTGATAAGTGACGAATGGAGAACGACAAAATTAAAAACTACATATACTAAGCTTATTTTTTTAGACTCCTTTCTCGCATTGATTCTTTGAAAATACAATGAATAATAACAAAATGGCGAGGGGGCATTACAGGGCTCGAAATTAACTTTTTCGTTCGGGAGCCAGCTGGCGACTAACGGGAAAAATTTGGTCGCCAGATCGTAAATTTTGGTCGCTAACTTATTTTTTATATAATTCACATGAGAACACTAACATGATTTTGTACGTTACTTTGCATGCAAGAAAGTCACAAATGAAGAGCTAAAACTTTTGAAAACAGCACGAGTAAGACTTATAAACTGTTATAAAGCTACCGTTGTTCTCAGATGATGTCTCTGGTTCGCAGGTGATGGTTTTTCTCTAAGTTATTTTAAATGGAGCGAAGCACAAAAACTTTTACGTCCGTGGTTTTCGTAATGACACAAACACGGGTCCTTTCGTATTTCTTCAAAACGCAGTTCTTTATTTTCGTCGCCTTTCGCCGCTGATAAACAACACTGTGCTTGGTCTGGGCTCCTACACAACTGATCACATCTGCCGCCATTGTTCTCGCGTCAACTGAAAAGCGCACGGTGTTGTAGTGTGCCCGCCATCCCAGTTTTGGAAGAGGCCGCTGAAACAATGTGGCGCTTGGTAAACGCAGTTTTGACATGTCGAAGTAATTTTTACAATTACAAGTAATTTTTACGATTTTCTTATAATATTCAGACATTATTTTAGTGGGGACGGAAAGGTGAATTGTCTACTAGCTACCAGATCCGAATAATTTCCCTATCTAAAGATTTAAAAACAAAAGTTGTGTTTTGGTCATCTTTACTTATCGTACAAATCGCGAGTCGCCAGCTCAGTGGCGACCAGTTCTGAAAATTTAGTCGCCAATGCTCAATTTTTGGTCGCATTGGCGACCAGTGAGTCGCAATTTCTAGCCCTGCATTATTAAAAATAATGCTCATTTTCAAACCCAATTATATTTCACAGACTTCGTTCGCAATATATGAGACAACAAATGGTAGGAATTTCCCGAAAGCGACAAATATCACCAAAAAGAAACCTACTGTGTGAAAACACAGAGGTATAGCCTAACAAAACGGTTCGAATTTGTAAAAAAGGCAAGGCAAAAGCAAAATACTTACCAAATGGCTTGAAGCACAAGGAAAAAACCCACCGAAGCATCATGGGACCACGAGATCTAGGTCTCAGGGCCTTGTGGGTATAACCGGACACCTTGTATTAGGGAGTGTTAGCAATGACGACGGCGACGGCAGGGATGACCCCTTGTAAAAAATGAATTCATATTTTCCCTTCAAATGTCGTAACTCTGTAAATCTTGTAAGTATGCCTATCGGTCTAAAACTTGCTCAGGCTAAACATGCACCGACAGCGTTCAATTCCAAAAGAAGATACGGAAAATTACCCATAGCGGTTCGCGTTCTCTAAAATACGTAAAACCTGGTCATTTCACGTTGTTGTTTTGCAGAAGACGGCAAAGAAATGTACCACGATTCAAAACGCACGTGCATAGCTATTGTTCTCCTCATTAAATCTTTTGTTTGGTGTCGCTCTCGTCACCGTCGCCGTCGGGGTTTGCTAAAACTCCCTATTGTTTCTTTAGGGCGGTTCGCCCTTCTGTTGGCGTTAAAAAGTGGTTTGAAGCACTAACTGGGAAATTCCTACCATTTGTTGTCTCATATATTTCTCACTTTATCTGTTCATATAATTTGAATTATAACTTCAGGCCGCTTCGCGGCCCTAGTATAATTCTCATTTTTAGTCCTCTGTGTAATCTTACGTACTCGAATCCAAGGTTTCCTGTAAACTCGTCTAAACAGTTTATGAAAATCAAGGACCTGACTTTAAACAATTATTGCATGAGGTTTTTGTGACATACAGAATAATCAATGTCGAGGTAACGGTTATCAGCCGAAGCCGAAGGCCGAGTCTGATAACCGTTACCGAGACCTTGATTTTTCTGGATATCACAAAAACCGAATCTACTAATTGTTTTATTATAAATTGAACGAAAAAAATAATGGAAGTCATGTTTTTGCTTCCTCACTGACGGCAAGCAACACAAAGCGCGCGAACTTGACATGATTACCCTTAGAAATCATGCACCGCGGTCATACATGACATGATTACCCGTGACCTTGAGTGTCCTTGGCATGATTATTGTACAATCTGCAGCTAGATAACGTCGCAGGCGCTGATTTCGAAAATTCACTGTACGCTTTCGGCCAATCAGAAAAGATATAGTGAGCTCAATGTATAATAAGAGAAATTATCCCAAGGCTTATCATAGAAAATGCCTGAAAAAGTAAAGAGAGTTTCAATGTTGATGCTAGAATGCTAAACATTTACTGGTGTTAGGTTCAAAAACAAACTATCGCAGGTTAGTTTTGAAAAGACTACTTGAACTTCAGTTGCAAGCTTGGTTCATTTGACTAGCAGAAAAATGGTATTGAATTCCAATTGTCTTTTGCTTATAAGCCGAGACAGATACTTTTCGATTTAGAACTATCACAGTGTATGAAATACTAATTACAGCTTGGGGAAAAATTATCCAACGATCCCAAAAATTACAACACCACATTAAAAAACTTGTGGTCTACAAGTCAGGGACAAATGAAAGGGACTTAACAGTGAGTACACTCGAACCATGAACAATTGACATTTGGGAGGGGACTATTGAATTTGTGCTACTAAAGTACGAAGTGTATTATGTTTGTATATATGTATGTGTGGAATGGGGGATCTTCATATTAACAAAAGTATTTAGTGTTTTTACACTGTAAAAAATGCTGATCTTGTACATCATATGAAAAGCTGTCATTCTATAGTTACCTAAAATAATGTAGACAATTCAGGTGTTGATGGTTCGATTGTCCTTACTCAAAACATTGAATTCATATTCTGTCGAGGAATCTTTAAAATATTATTATTTCAGCATAAAAATAGCCTATACTCCATTTATACTTCCCAGTATACCTTTTACCCCAACCCTTAAATAAACCACTGTCACAACGTTTGGTACTATAATTTTTTGTGCTGATCTCAGTTCTGTCTAGCCAATTCGACCTATAAATGAAATATCTAATGCTGAAAAGCACTAAAATTTAATGACCGTTTTTAATGGAGAGAAAAATGCTTAGCTATATAATGACTATAACTAATCGAATGTTTTCTTCATGACTGCATGTTTAAAAAACCTCCGTATGTCTCAAGCTGTTCAGCATTCTGAAATTAGCATTTCAAGTTTGTTTTTTTTTTGCAAAAAAGGAGGGAATTATTTGCCTTTACTTAGCTTTAGCGTCAATTATCTCGTCTTTTCACCGCTTCAGTGTGCAGTTGCACTACGAAATTCACTCAAATAATACAAAAATGGCTCCAATCCAATATGTCGTTCTCTAGAGTAGAGGGCTATTTTCACAACTTATCACGTTGCAAATAATCACTTTGGTTTGACGAACTGCGAGATGAGAAAGTCTAACTTCCAGTCAAATATTCATGACATTTTACTCGACTTCGGCTTGTCAAAGGAGTTTTCTTTTTAGTATGGCACTGACATTGAGTTAAGCAACTTGCCGACAAGGGAACAAAACGGCAATTTTTCTAAGAAATAAAAACAAGGCAAAATGAAACTCTTATTTTGATTTTAACTAGGTGATTGTATTAAGCTGGAAGATAGTTTATGTATAAATAGTGTCTTCAGGCCAAACAAAGTTGTAACATTTTAAGCAGAAACAAAAAATTTAAGCTGAGTGAAGTAAACTTGAAGGCCTCATGCGTCTCATGGCGCGACAAGACTGATGATGAAGTAAAATTATCATCTGATTGCAGCATTACTGAGTAAAGAAACTGCAGGGGACTTACGTCTTGTGATTATAACTAAAATAATCTCACTTTGTCCATGGCTGGAACAGTTTTGAATTTGTGACCTTGCATTCACAAGTGAAGATTTCACATACGAATTAAGCTGAATCTTTACATGTAGCTGCTCTGTCAACGAACAATGTTAAGGACGACAAAATTGAATAAATGATACGCACCTTTAGAACTATGGGTTGACTAAGACAGACTTGATTAAATCTTCGATTGATTCTTTCAGTATTGAATTGGTATTCCCGATGAAATCGAAACCTCAGTCGATTCAGAGAAGATGTTTTGTTACGCCAAAGTGTTTTGAGAATTGAAAAGTATTATATGAATTGAAGCATAATGAGTTGGTAATTCCTTGCATTTCATTGGTTACTCCTTGTTTTGTTTGGTGCGTAAAGCGTCGACGCGCTTCCCCTCAAATAACCGGTTTATTAAATTCACCATAACAACAAATGCACGGTGATTTATCGCTGTTATGTACAGAAATATCAACTTTTATCAGACACTTCATGCTACGGTTACCGTCTATAAATTTGTACGAACGTCATTTAACGCAAATAGCGTATGTGTTAATTGTAAGCTGCGATGTCGTGGGCGTAACTATATTCGCAATTAATTTCTAAAGCGAAGGTGCGATAATTTCACTTCTTCAGTTGATTCTTTGTTTAGGAGGGAGTTGAGAAATTAATGCGCAACCTTAGTTTCACAATAAGTGGAATTAGCAACTACACAAGCAAAGCCATACAAATGGGAAAATGAAATTGACACTCGGGAAAAAAAATTTTTCCGACGTGAGAGCCATTCTCAAAAACAACGACTGCACTGCACGTCAAATAGAGAACCGCTTCCTGAAATGATTAAGGACATTAAGTGAAATGCATTTTAAATAAGTTTCAAACTAATAAAATGAGGTAAAACGGAGATTTCACAGTCCCAAGTAACCACACACTTTTTGTTGTTCTAAGAGCACCCGTCAAAATATCGACAAGCTAACCTTTGTGTCTAAATTAATTTGTAACTTTGCGTCGGTACGTTTATGATCAATAATGTTAAAAGCAGAAAATACGCGGGGAAAAAAAAGTTAAAAAAAAGTGCGACTAAAAAAAATGACTATTAGACTTAGTGCTGAATTATTAAAACTTCTCCCATCGTCGTTTTTCCTGAAGAAAAAAAGAGGGAAAGTTATCAAGCAAGATTATTTTACGTAAATGTGCATTTATTCTTGTCCCTGTCCTTACTGAAGGAAGCTGTTGTAATAATATAAGAGTTTTAGTCAAAATGTGACTAATTTTAGACGAACATTCTGTATATATTCTTTCAGTCTGCAAATTAATGATTTAGTTAACAGCAGCCTAGAGACATTTTTTCTTTCATTTCCGCAGAGACGATGTAACCATGTTATCTTGATGTAACTGCATGTCAAAATGTATTTCATATTTGTTTAATAAAAAACTATTAAAAAATGGTAGGATATTTTACATGTAAATCAGGTAAGTTGTTTAGGATACCAGTGATATCAATTTCGTGCAAATAGAATACAGAAAAAAAAACGTTCTTTCTTTCAATCATACCACTCTATAATGCGCAAAGCCACCCGGCCCCACACACGTGAGGCGTGCGCCTGCTCGTACAGGTCAGCATTCAAAAACGAATTTCTATGGATGTCCAACCGTGATAAATCAAGTTCAGTCAGTTGGTAGGATAAAATGGGTGAGAAAATATTAAGACCTTTGGTAAACAGTACTCTCAGTCTGGGGTGCAAACGGCCATGAAACCGTCTCGAGCCACATTTTTTTCTGTCTTGAGATTCTTTTCAGTCAAGAGGGCATTAACGAGCTAACCAAATTTTCAAAGATCCAAGGAAAGTATTGACGGGTATAATAGATTTTAACACACATCGGCAATACATAGAACATACCTTGTTATCTACATCTACATAAGTTTTAAAGCCAGTTAGATCACACCGACTGTAAAATCTTGTAAACAAAGAACTCATTAGAACTCTAGATGAATCTAAAAGAATTAAAAAACGTTGTCAGAATTGATTGATTTGAAAGCTAGCGGTAACTATCTCTTCGGGAAGACAGTTCCTGTCGGCAACAGGTCTTTGGAAATATGAATCAGGCTGAGTTTCTTAAGAACACGTTTTTCTTTGATGTGTGGGGTGTGCGCTTTTTAGTAAACATTCTACGTTACATTCTAACAGGGTGGCGTTCTTGATATGAATGTACTTTGGTCAGTTGCCTCAAGGAAAATTCAAATTCAGGCAAAACCAAAACAGCAAATCAGACATCAGATCCGTCCTTCCTAAAAAACTGTAGGCCCTTTCGAAAAATTAATTTGATTACCATTTTGTTTGACTGAGGGGGAGGCAAAAATTGCAATAACTTGTTTGCTAAGATTCCATTTAAAGTAATCACGGCAGCTAAGGGAAATAACGAAGCGCGCGAAGTCTAAAAATAGAATGCAAATTATTGAAACCCCGCCAGAGTCAGACAACATAAGCGTGTTCTGAGAGAAATAGGAGGAAAATGAACGCCAAATTTTCGTTTCAAAAATTGTTTCAGGAGCACTTGCGTATGCGCTTGAAGAAGCGTCAAATCTTCCACCATTCCGTTTTGTTTGTCTGGGTTTGTCTGAGTTATGACGTCACTCGCGCGCTTCGCTATTAGATCACGACAGGAGACAGTCATTTAAAACATGTCAGTGACGTCTCCTTAGTTATTTATCGGTTATTTGTATATTTTGTGAAAGCCAAAGTTACAGAAGTTAATTAAAAAGCCATAGTTTTTCTGCATGTCGCCTTATTTTGCTCTTGAATTTAACAAGTAATATTTGAGTCTTTGAAAACATGTTTATTTGATTAGGGAATTCGCTAAAAAGAATATTTGTAGAAACGTCTCAGCTTGGACAGCAATCAAGTGGAAAACATGACAGATTAAAAACTTCTACTATAACGTTCACAATTCACTCTGAGTGTCATCAAAAACAAAAACGGAATCACTGAGCGTGCGAAACATTCTCAAGACCACACAAGCTTTTGTTTTGCTTTGCTGTTCTTTTGTCTTTATTTTACAATTTGCAGCTGTATACTGTATCCGGTCATACAAGTTGCGTGTTACATTTCGTTTTAACGATTTTTATTGTGCATTAACACCTGCATAATGAGGTGTTTAACAGCACGTACGTACACTTAACGAAAATGTGTAAACAAGCCCCAACGTTTTGCCAAAGGCTACTTCTTTTGCCATGCCCGCCCACATGCGTTTTGACGCCAGTGAACGAAAATAAATAGTCAACATCTTCAGAAATTTAATTTGCAATAGATGTGCGTACACGCACTTTTGAGGTTTAATGAGCTCAAATTCTCAGTGACTTTTTCTGGTACTTGTCTAAAGAGTTCATGTAGTTAATAACATTGATTGTGAAGAAGCTTGCATCGATTCACATGTTTATCACTATGTATTCCTTAATACAGTCGACCCTCTATTACACGTAAGCGGCCAGTTATCGAAGTCCCGAAATCATTGTCAGTATGATGAAATACTGCAAACAAAACCCCTATTGTCTTTTCCCCTGTTAAACGGCCTCATAATTTAAAAAGAAAATAAAAAATAACAACTAGTTTGGCTTCGTTTTGGAAAAATGATGTTAGATAAGAGTCCTAATTATCAAGGGATCATTCAAACACACTTTCATTACCTTGATGCGATTCCATATTTACTAAGCAGTTAACCCGATGGTAAAAAAAATATTCACAGTACATCAACCCCTATTAAGTGGCCACCACCCATTTTCCCGGGGGTGGCCACTTAATTGGGGGTCCTTTATAAATGCCTGCCGCTTTGTAAACGTCCGAAGCATGGCGCCCTCCCTGATTTTTGTCATTATCCTCCTGACTTGAGCATGTTGCTTGAAACATTTTACAGATGAAAAGGACGGAGGTGCTTGTAGAAGATTTTGAAAAGAATCCCTAGGAGGTATCAAGATCCTGTTTTGTGGACGTGGCTTCAAATGTTTTTCACCCCTAAGAGGTACCAATCTCCTGTCATACAACAAAAGCTCCCGCTGTGGACCTTTTGAGGCTGAACACCTGAAGAGTACCAAAACTACGTTTTTAACACATAAAGGATGCGACGAGCACCCTCGTCCTTTTTATCAAGTGAGAATCCCTCCGCCCCGGGGTCTGAAGTTGTTTGTTGCAACTGTCCCGAGATTCAAACTGAACGACATGTCAGTGTGCGAGGAAAAATAAATCAGAACCTAGAGATAAACAGACACCTCCAGTTACCATGTGTACAATGTAATAAGCTAACTAACCCAATACGCTACGCTAACTAAACCAATATGTCACAAAGTCACATCTGTTTATGTGAAGTTCTCACTTCCGAGTTTCAATTTCTTTTATACAGCCCCAGGTAAAGAACTGCCTTTTCTAGATATAATTATTTGTACATTGGCCACATTCCTGCTAGACCAAAACTGCCTGATTTCTATACCTTATCCCAGACTCAACGAAAACCATACCCTTCACAGCGGCACATACGCATATAGCTTATATTTGGGAGTACGTATCTCCCCGGGGACATGAAACAACTAAGTAGCTCGATGTTTTCTAGTCTGAGGACCCAGA
The DNA here is from genome assembly GCF_042242905.1 of Orbicella faveolata. Classification (NCBI taxonomy): domain Eukaryota; kingdom Metazoa; phylum Cnidaria; class Anthozoa; order Scleractinia; family Merulinidae; genus Orbicella; species Orbicella faveolata. The sequence continues at coordinate 13,491,701 of NW_028301536.1, read as the reverse complement.
TAGATTTCCGGCTTTGTCAGATCACGCCGCCAGCGTGAAAAAAAAAATCAGAAAATCCGTCTGTGTTCGCACGTACGTTCGCAGGCTAGATGTATTCGGGCATGATGGCTGACCTCACATCTATGTTATGGCGTTAATTAACATTCCTAGCTAACCTTTATCCGACTATACTGAAGCCTTCGTTAGGTCTATGATGACTGTGTATCGGAAGAAGAAACTCTTGTATTATTTTGTAAATCTTGTAAATGTGGCAGTAAAACTGTTTACTTTGGTCTTAAAATTTGACACCTCAATAAAAAGCTAATCATGATCCCCAATATAATGGCCTTCACCATTAGCTTGCAAATTGCTGACTATAAATCTCAACTCTAACTGTTAATGATCATCATGGTCATATTTTTCTTTATCAGTATTGCTACGAATCTAATCTGTAGCCCACTTTAACGATCAAGTATATTTTATTATATCAAGGATCATCAAGATGTCCAAGCCTTTTTTGTACTTCTCTCTTTTGACTCGTACACACGTCCGATGTCTCGCTTCACTTTCTTACAGAACACTGGCACGGGTCCATATCAGTTTGAATCGTTTTACGGACATCGTTCAAGCTTTTCAGAATGACTCAGAAACTCAGGAAAGGGGTCTTTAGGGAGTTAAACTCCAAAACATTTCCTGGGTAGCATCCCCCTGGACACCTCTAGAGAGTCTGAGAAGCTTGCGCCTTCGGCATTTGATCCAACAGGGTGAGTCATCTAATCTGCCGGGTCCATGTTATTTTCAGTTAAAAGCCATGTAGCCAACCACAGATACTCGATGAGGTACTGTGTTACAAAAACCTATCGCTAAAATCTGTCTCATTTGTAAACGTGATACATACCTCTTTCATGACTGTTCGTTGGAAGCAGAGATGTTCGATTGCCTCTAAAAGTAATTGCCTGCTGTTTTCGCTATCAAACGATAATTCGCTGTTTTCCGGCTCGGTAATTTGATGTGTTCTTTTCAATTTCGGTCTTTATAATTATAATCAATAAGTCTCAAAGGCAACCTTGAGTTCTCATGTGCACAAAATAATGTGAAAACGCCGTCACCCATCCACTAGGCAAACAGTGGGAAGGTAATAATAATTATCTCAGCTGTCATAACAGAATTTTCGGTAGATCTCTTAGATCAGAGCGTTGAAAGACGGCCCGGGAGAACAAAGCATATGAATTGTAAAAGATAACAAACGCAGCAATCATTTCGAAATAATCATTATTGGTCATTTTTGCCCTAATACCGCACTAACTACGTATAAACAGCACCGGTATGTGGCGCCCTCAGGTTTTTTGATTTTACTGATTTGTACACAGCCCCTTTTTATCTGGTTGGGTAAATGAAGACGATCCAGCCTAGGGAATATAGTTTTGCAGCGTAATAAATAGCAACTTTGAACTTACCGAGTTTCAACTCAGTTGGTTACACTGCATGAATGGCAGTTCCTCGTCAGCACTACTCGACAGGATGGAATGCACCGATCATTCCCTTACGAACGCAGAAATGCTAAAAAGTTACAAAATTACAGCGGTAAGCCAAACTTCACTGTGACAAAGGTGGAAACGACAAACGATAATCGACATGTATCTTCAGCGAAAAAGACATGTCCATGGAAACGGAATTTTGGCGGGAGCGCGCCCTGCTCTTCCTTCCCATCATCCCCCACGGTGCAACTTGTCCTTCGTCAAGCCAAGTCACGTTGTGGTGTTTGCGGGAGAGAGAAGCTTTTTTTCTGTTGCGTACAGAGGTGAAACGTTTGAGCAGCTTGCAGCCTACGGGAAAGAAAATTGCATTTTACTTTGTACCAGAAATGCAGTTAAGAAGAGGCACAACTCGAGGTAAGCAAAAGTTGCATACGATATTACAGTGGTTTTTGACCGCGCCGTGCCAAACACTTTAGACCGTTGTAACATCTGTTGAGCATGCATTTAACTTATTTAGCCTTTTAACGTATAGTTGGGTTCCTTTTCGGTAGGGTAACGAACTTAAACTGTACTATCGTATTGTGGTATCGTTGCGCACGAACTTAAGCTCTTAAGCTGTAATCTCTGCTGGTCTGTCAAGAAGAGGTAACAAGAACGGACGAATCAATGCTTACATGTGCAAATTAAGCTACATGTATTAGTAATTTGTGTGCACATTGGGAATTCCAAGCAGCATAGTTAGTGGAGGGTCCCCTCCACTAACTATGCAAGCAGTCAAGTTATAATTTGGTATCCTTTAGACAATCCGGTACATGCTGGTTGGTATTCCGAGGGACTTTTTTGTATACATCATTGTATTTCAGGTGGAATCTTACCCTCCGTTTATATAAACTTAAGCTTAACCCCCCCCCCCCCCCCACTCCCACACGCTGAAAATAACCACTCCTCTCCCCAACAATTAAACCCTCAACAGTTAGCCTCTTTGCAGCCATAATTTGAGTCACCATGTAGCACCTTGTAGCATGGAACAAGCAAATTAATCGTTTGAATAGCAGTACACCAACAAGCCTTAAAAAATATGTGGGGTTACACATAAGAAGCAAAGCGCATAAAATTAAAAACAGCTGGAATTAGAAACAATTCAGCTTCTCCAAATCAGTTTTGTAAAGCCAGCAAGTGTATATTTTTTCATTTGCGTTAATGAAGAATAGTACATGTACCAGTTGAGTTTGAATGAAAAACTATTGTCCATCAACATCCAGAAACACTGAAAGTTTTTTTTATCTATGTTTTGTGGAAGAGATTTGCTACAAAGATTGAGCTGGATTTGTCCATTAGAATACTGGCGAGAGCTTTGTTTATACTGTAGAAAGACACAAATACTTTTCACATACAGTTTCTACAATTTTGATACCTTGATGTCGAGTTTGGTTTTATACAGGGAAACTGGAAAATTCTTGCAAATGTTGAATTTTTGAGAAATAAACATGGCGTTTTCCAGCCAAGCAGGGCTATTTTTAGTCATTGAAAGAAATTTGACAGGGGCAGATTTGATCACGCGCTAGGTAACCGCTTCTGAACTGTGAACATGCGTCATGCAATCAATAAAACAAGTTGAACGCTATGGTTTGTAATTTTCATCAAGCTTCATCTTAACATGTGATCACCCATGTGCCTAAAACTTACTCTTTGTTTCGAAATCTTTATGAAAAATTTCATTGGTGGATGGCATACCTGGGCTCTTGCCCGGGCAAGTGAGCAGAGAAAGTTGCTTGCCTGAGAGGAAAATGTACTTGTCCCTGACGAGCAGACAGGTTTTTTTTCGAGCTCTGGACCAGGTTGTGCTGCTAATGAAACCCGCTGTAAACAATTAGCCTGTGAGCTGATGTGTTGTACAGTTCTAGAGCTGTTCAAATATAGTACCTCTATGCCCATTACAGTGTCAGGGATCAAGCTGCAGTTTTGTTATAGTAAGGACATGAAAAACGCTGTTGGGAGGCTTACATGCATTTCACTGGGAGGTCTACAACAAAATTTCATGGTAGCAGGATAAATCGGTTTAAGACATTTTTCCCAAAACACTTAACTAGCCCGACAGGCAGACAAAGGATAGAATCCACCAGCCCAACAGTAAAACCTATGAGCCCTTGGCTATCAGACTCAAGTTTCTTTGCACTCCAAATATTGAAACATTTTTTCTTTTTATCATGCCACAGATTTAGAGGACAGTACAAGCTATCAATCTCTATCAGTGTATCAGTTAGTCAGTGAATTACCCAAAAGTGTTGTAAGTATTGTTTTTTCATATTTATACAATATTAGAAAATATCCAAAGAAAATAATTTTTTGTGCATGCTGATTGGTGTAAAGATGATTTCCAGTCTGTACTGCACACTCTTGAGAGTTTGTTTATGTTTTTTGTTTTGTTTCATGTAAGACATCACAAAATGTGAACATTTTGCAACTACTTTCATGAAGTAAACTCAAAGTTTCATGTCAACTGCTGTTATGGATGTGGAGCTTTATGTTTTGTTCTCTCTCATATCACTTGATGGAACAACTTCGCAGCTGTGAAAATCAATGAAGCTGTTGGAAAAAGAATTTGAAAGACCCCAAAGATAAGGTATGTGGTTTGTTACGAATAACATCGATTCGCATTCTGTTGAGGGAAACTTTTTATGTTTATAAACATTAGGGTGCTGAGACTATGTAGTACCGACCGGAAATCATCTGTAATTTCGTGTTTCTATTAAACAGTTACATGTAGATTATGAGCTCAAGATTTCTATCACGCATAGAAATCGAGAGCGAATAATCTTATTGTTTTAGTATAAATCTACTAGTCGTTCAAAACTCTATCTAAATCCCCTTCAAAGACACTTCAAAAACGCTAAGAAGTGGCCGTCATTTTGTCAACAAGGGCACACCGCTACGCTTCTCACTATCTATCACAGAATAGATTGTGAGTAGCGTGGCCAATCAGAGAATGGCATTCGTGATATAAAACTAGTAGATTTGTACTAAAACTCGATAGAAACACAGATCTAGCACAAGCTGTCAACATACGTGTAATCATTGCATAGGTAAAGAGAATTTACAATGTACATTTTGGTGATCAAAGTAAACAAGTTACACTGTAGTTAAGATAAGATAAGATACTTTATTTAATGTGGAGTTACGCTTAGCTAATTAGCTAGTTTACAGGTAATGCACGGCCTTACAGCTGTAGTATATTCTAAAAATTAAAACTAAAAATGTGCAATAATTGATCGTATAAAACTATAAAGACCTATAAATGCAGAGAACTGAAAATCTAAAGAATCAAATTACAATAAATTCCAACTTCAGTCAAACTTAAGCGATCAAGTTTTGTTGTTCACTTCATTAGTGCCTACTTTAAATTTAGTTCTCATATCATAATTTGTTAGGTCATTCCATTTCTTTGTGGCAAAATATCTCCATGATTTGAGACCATATTTAGTTGTGTTACATGTAATTTTTGGCAAAGAAAGGATATAGTCATGTCAAAGGTTATACTTGGATGATGGTAAGGTGATAAGATCTCTAATTGCGGATGGAGCTTTGTCCGATATACAATTGTTTATTGTCGACAGCATGTCCTGAATTCTTTGAGTTTCCATGGATGGCAGTCTGATTCTTTGTAAGAGATCTTGATAAGGTACACTTTTATTATTTTTTAAAGACGTACCTTAAAGCCCTTTCGTTGACTTTTTCGATTTTAGCAGTATTTCTTTTTCTGCAGTGGTGCCAGACTTGGTTACCATAGTTAAAATATGGTAGTATAAATGCAAAGTAGTATAAATGTTTTCTTTTTTGTTGCAAAATTTCCTCGGACCGCTCCCCATCTGGCAGTAGTTCTTTGGAAGAAGATAGTTTGTATGGCATCAATTAGGATGTTTCTTCTCATTAATAATAATACCAGTTTGGCTAAAGAAATCTTCTTTTATCTTCAAACATGATGCACAATCCAAGGCCCACCCACCCATGACTCACTCACCGTGATTTATTCACCCCTTGCATAAACTCATTGTTCATGTTCCAGCAAGATGCTTTTTTAAAGAGCACTAGTTTCCCATCCAAATTAGAAGGAAGCAATCTCAGAAAAGTCAGCCAGACTTTTTTCTCCAGTGAGGTACATAATTTATACAGCTTGAGCGCATCTTTATTTTTTTGTAGCATTTTCAAAGAAATATCCTGTTTCATTTGACAGCGTTTTCAAGGAAATGGCATGGTTGAGGTAGTAAATGTATTCATGGCACATTGTTTTTTGTGTAGAGTAATTAAAATACTAGTAATCATCAATTTCTTGTAGTTTCCACTTGGTGACAGTCCATCTCCATTGCCAAACAAGTCCATGAATATGAACTATAATCAGGTAAACCTGTAAAATTTTCTTATTATTAATACATCAGTTTTATGTCACTATTACCTGCTGGCACAAGATTTTAAAAAATATTAACTGAGAAGAATTCTTGCAGCCTATACTTGAGGCTGAGGGCAAAGTCCCTGAACAAAGTGTTCAGGTTTTATGATAAAGAAAAAAACATACAAACAAACAAACAATATACAGTACCGCCTGAAACTGTGGACCCATCAGGTTGGGGCAAAACTTCGTCTTTGCCGCATGCTCACACCTTGCGTCCCCTGCGGGTGAAAATATGTAGCACCGCGGTAAAGACGAGTGCGACCGCAATTGAAAAAATACCACGGCAAAACAGACAAGGTAATACCTCAAGGAAGTAATGTATGTGTATCGAGTAGAGTGGCATTTCTTCATCAACGTTGCTTGTAAACTCCATCATAATCCGGAATCAAGAAACATGCTTGATGGAAAGTCGAACAGTTAACATGTAAATGCCTATCCTCTAGTTTGTTTCACTCTTTTGGAAATGACTATCAGTAAGCCCTTTTATGAACTCTGATGACACTATTCGTAGGTGTTTTAATAGGGTTCACAGGGTTTTGAAGGTCACTTGATTAGAACAGCAACTGGATGGAGCGGTCAGTAGTACTAACACAATCAACAACGCGTTGATCCGTAATTGCAGCTACATGTGCTAAATGTTAACAGTTTCAGGTACTAAAGATGTAACTGTTCGTCGTCTAGTTCGTTTTTTTTTTTAATTTTAAAAGCGATGCATTGAAAGTAGTAACGCAACTTCGTGTAGTATTGGAAACAACAGAGGTCAGGAATCAGTGGAAATCAAACATAGAGCATCTTTTGATTTCTGTGAAAGGTCACATGAAATGTTAAAAAAAAATCCACTAGCCTAAACTGGTGAAAGGTTTTGATTCTCCTTTGATCTAGTGTGTAAAGGCAAATAATATATTTCCCTGTAGTAATCTTTGCTTAAAGGAAGGTTACATGTGTTGAATGCCGTCAGGAATAAAGAGCAGTCACCGCTCAAAAAAACGCTAATTAATTCTGTGTGGGAATCAGTGGAAATCAAACGGGTATGATTCTAACATCTGGAGATACAGATAAACGAAGCGGGAGAAACTACATACACACTGAAACTCTTTGAAAGGTAAAAGATAAAAACGCAAACAGTTGATACCAAAAAATGCGTAGATTACTATACCATAACCCTTACTGCCAAAAACCGTGGAATTCAATACGAAAATACATGTAGTGGCATGTCTTTTGTCGGCAAGCAACCTTTGAGCTTTTTCCAATATTTTGATCAGAATTATAACAAGCCAAATAACAAGCCTTATCACGACCACTTATATATGAAGGTTGTTGCTTTCGCACTGAGCTCTCAATGAAGACAGTGGCCGAGATACATCTTATAAGATATTGCATTTCCTTTAAAGCCAAAAGCTATTTTGACCATTGTTTATCCAGTGTCTTGTTCGCAATTCGGCCCATTACCCATCCCCCAAATTTAGTGGTAAGTATGCTGTGGGACCAGGCGAATTTCATTGGTTGCCACAAAGTAAACTTCCTGACAGTTTTCCACATGATTTTAATCCCTTCGTGACTCAGTTCACGCACAACCTGGCACACTTTGAAATTTAGTCTAAAAAGAGTTAAGATTCTTAATTTTACATACTCTGAAGTGCAGACCATGTTCAAAGCAGGAGACTTTGTTTGACGATGTAGTTTCACGTATGTTTTGATCGCATGTCACTGACATGTCACCGACGCACTCAAGCAAAACAAGCTGAGCGATGAATGGCGGTTTGGTTTTGTCATCTGTTCTTGCTTTCATTTTGTGATGTGTTACGTTATGTTTGGAGTGCTGTTATTAAACAGGTAGATGTATAAAAGCCGATGAAGGTTTATCTTATTCATGGTTTGGTTTCCTGAGAAAATGTTTGAACTTGAAGCACGTTCCATGAATATTACATTTAATAAGCTTACATCTCAATTGGCTGCAAGGAACCAGATACAAAACTTGGAACAGAAAAACTCGGATTGCTAATTCGGTGACAGCTACACAAGAATGAGGCATAAACAGCATTTGCCATTTTTTTTTTAAACCAGTGATCGGAGTTAACCCGGTTTTGTAACTGCCCGCTACAAAGCGCAGCACATATGTGACCTTCCATAGGAAAACACGTCTTATTGAAAACAGCGTTTTTAGGGCGTTTGAAACGCCTCACAAACGGGGTTTGACAGCGTTTCAAACGCTTCGCAAACTCTTTTCAAACGCTTTGCAAACCCTTTGCAAACTCCTTACAAACGCTTTTCAAACCCTTTGCAAACGCCTGTCAAACGGTTTGCAAAGCGTGTCAAACGCTTCTCAAACCCTTTGCAAATGCTTCTCAAACCCTTTTCAAAGGCTTCACAAACCCTTTGCTAACTTTTCGCAAACCCTTTGCAAACGCTTCGCAAACCCTTGGCAAACACTTCTCTTGAGCGCCGGCAGAACTAGTCCGCAAGGAATAAAACGCGCTTAGCAATGATTAGTTTTCAATACCTTACGGTCAGTAATTAACTGTTCTTTTAACATAAGTAGCAAGATAAAAAGATTTATATATAGTTATTCAGTATGATGGGAAAGTGCAGAAATGTATTTAGAATGCACGAGCGCGCGATGTCAGTGTGTTTTGGTCGCCTGTGTTTACGATTTATCAGCTGATTTGACGTGAATGAACTTCTCGCCGGTCATACAAGCAAATGTGCACCCTAGTTTTCTCGCAGACACAAAGAGAAAGGTAAAAGATGAATTTTAAATTTTACATCTTAAATATTATTTGAGCATTTGTCGAAATTTCGATCCAAACATTGCGCGGCGAACACAAACAACCGACAAGCCGAAATTTGCATAATAGCTCGACGGTCGTGATTGTTTACGCTTGACAGATTTCGCGAATGAACCTTGTCACGAATTCGCTACATCAAACAACCGGGTGTTATTTTTAAAATGTACTACATAAATATGTTTACAAATTCGGAAATAAGCTCGTGCCTTGCCGAAATTGTCAAAAGTATGGCTGCGGTATTTACCCGGAATGTTTACTAAGCTTATCTATTGTGAACTGTCCTGCACGTTCAGTTTCGACGTTCATTGATTCGAACAACCTGACATGTATGATTGACACTACATGTTGCCATTCATGTAGAGTTGCAATTAATAGCTCCAATTCTTTCACTAAGGCCCAGTTCAGACGTCGTGCTTCTGCCGTGCCGAACTAAATTCAGGAATTAAGTTCGACAAAAGTACGGCAGAAGCACGGCGTCTGAATCAAACTTTTGAATTAAGTTCGGCAAGCAATTAAGTTCGACAAGCTCTGCCGCGCTACACGACTCTGGCACGGCAGCGATTCAAACGTCGTGCTTCTCTCGCGCCAAACTAAATTCATAAATTATGTCAATGTGTTTTGGCGAGATTTCGTTCCCTCGGGGAGTTAGGAGGAGAATTGTTACGAGGCTTCAGTAAACCCTGGATTTGATTCGACTCTGGCACGACGTCTGAATCAGAGTTGATTTCCTGCCGTGCTACAGTCGAACCAAATTGCAATTTAGTTCGGCACGGCAGAAGCACGACGTCTGAACTGGGCCTAAGACGCATCAAGGTTTTGGTGCGACTAGATTCGCAGAATCTGGTTTACAAAATTGTCTAATTTCCTTATACAGATAATTCTTCCTTTCTATTTTTGTGGCAAAAACTGAGCGAGACAAAGCGAGACAAGAGGATTTTGTCTCTCTAGTACTACTGGTCGAGACATTTGTCTGGCGTGTTTATCGCCGATCATATGGCGTGGACGAGCGCAATAGAGTACAAACCGAATTTATTCGCTTACGGCGCACTACCGAAACATTTTTCAGGGTGCGTTATCGTTGTAATTCTGGCTAAATTCATTTTACAAGTACGTAAAATTCGGACATGACTTTTGTCAGGTCTGGTTATCAGCCATAATCTTGCTGATCGGCGTGACACCTCATACCATAAAAGTATACGCTAAATGCGAAAACTAAAATATAACAGGATCGGTCTTTTGCATCAAAAGATTCATTTCAACACGGTTATTCTCACCCAGGTTGCATTTTTGTTCAGTGTTCAGATTTCGCTAGAGGCCTTGCAGTGTTTACATTGCGTGCGACGAAAAACTCCAAGATATGTCATGCCGCACCACAAGTCTGCGTCTGCTCCTACGTACCGTACAATATGCTTCAAATTTCCCGTAATGTACCCCAAAGAACTCCTTGGCATTTTCGTCTAGGCAGTTTCCACTATTCTAAACTGATTTGGGTGTTGATACACGTGAAGAACAGTAAAAGGGTAAAAACTGTTTGGCCATTTCGTGACAACGCAACTTGAAATCTGACCTTGAAGTCATTTGGGATAATACGAGAGTTCAATTGATTGGTCCACGCTGAATAAACATATCAAGTTCTGCGCCTGTTGAACAACTCGACCGATTCTTTGAAAGCGGGAAAATCTCATCGTGTCTTCTTTTTGTGCTGTGTTTGTGTCGGGAAAACATCAACTCATTCTTTGCTGGAGGAAGAAAATCTTCTTCCGTGTCTGTGATTTGGAATGGAATGTGCAACGGCGGTGTGTTTGTGCCGAAAGGGTTTCGATGTTCTTGAAGAGATAATTTTAAAGTGAAGGGATTTCGTGTTAATATGCAGCTAGTGTAATCTTACTACCACAAGAAATGGAAGTAGTTAAGGCTTGATCATTGAGGTGAGCTTGTAACTTTAGCTAGATGATTGTCACAATTAAGTAGATCAACACACCGAAAGTTTGATTAACATAAGAATTGTTGCATGTATGAATGACCTTATCGTTCAATTTTTATCGCTCCTGTCAGCCTGACTATCGTCAGGTTCTGTCTCGCTCATTAGCGAGACATTTTTAGGGCCAGAATCTCGACCGTGTCTTGCTCAGAAGTTTCGTACGGGATCACTATTAGAAGCAAACGACCGATTGTCAAAACCACCGAAGCCGAACAAAAACGCTCCGAAGGGTTTAACGTACTGAGGTTTTATGAAAATTATAACTAAGATGGCTTTTATTAGCATACAAACCCTTAGGCAAACGATTTCAAACTCTTTGCAAACCCTTCGCAAAGCCCATGTACACGCTTTGCAAACCCTTTGCAAACTCTTTTCAAACGCTTTACAAACTCCTTTCAAAAGGTTTACAAACTCCTTTCAAACGCTTTACAAACTCCTTTAAAACGCTTTCAAACGCTTTACAAACTCCTTCCAAACCCTTTCAAACGCTTTACAAACCCTTTTAAAAGCGTTTCAAACTTTTTCCAAACCCTTTGCAAACGCCTTGCAAACGCCGTTTGAGGGCGTTTGAAACACCGTTTGGCCCAAATTGAAATGTTCGATAAGACGTGTTTTCCTATGGAAGGTCACATATAAACAGAGAAGTACGAATGGTATTATGGCAACAAAATAAATTGGAATTGAAGTTAAATGTATTGCCCCAGTTTCTTTTCATCAAAGTGAATTTCAGAGCCATTCCAGCCTTGAGCATTTAGTCATTTCCCGGTCATTTGCATGATTCATGGACATGAAATCAGATAGTGAACACATGTTCTGTCATGTTCTTGGCAAAATGGAATGCTTTTAAAACACAGTGTTTAATAACCAAGTTACAGATATTTTTGGTGAAGTTCATACAGTGCAGCTACCAAATTTTTTGTGTTATCAATCTTGTAACTGACATGAATGATCGGCTTTATCAAATGCTTCTTTGCGATGAAAATGTGGAGGTTCAAGACTGAGCATTCAAGCACGCTTTGTCGCGAAGAAACGGAAAACAAACTGCTATCCAAACTTGATGTGTCTTCTTTACCGAGGTGATACCTCGTCCAAACGTTTCCGCAGCAGGACAAATACTGTCCTCAGGTTTACCCAGGTAAAGACAAGGTCAAGTGTGGGAATAACGCGTCAATGACGCATGGAGGACCCGCGGTGAGAACATGGGAAATGGGTAAATACTTTCAGGTGGTTACTGTAATTAAGAACCTTTTTCCAAGAAATAGATTAAAGTAAATTATTCATGGGACATTCTTTGTTTGTAAAAGGTCATGATATAGCAATTTATTGTTATTTTCTTTTTGTTTCCTCATGTGACAGTCCATTGCCTGATTAAGGAACAATGTTGCTTATTTTCACTGAAGCATTGTCTACACCTACATGTATGGTTGAACTGCTTGAGGATCACGGTAAGCAATCATTAAAGGATTACATTTTGCCTGTTACAGTACAAGTTGAATGCCACTTTTTTGAATCCTCAAGGGAAATGAAAAATAGTTTGAAATAACATTGGTTTGAAATAACTGGGTCATTGTTAAATAAGATAATAATATTATTGTTGATAATTAATACCTTACAAGGAGGAAGGTGTTACAATGTATGCTTTAAATTCAGCCTTTATTTGAAAATATTAAACTTATCTTCACTGAGATTTATTTAACATTAACAATTGCACTATGTACTACGTACTACTCCATTTATTTCTTTGAGCAACTTGGGCTGAGGTTAACTGTCATGCTTCAGATAGATGATATAGTGCACTTTTATTAGTCAAACAAATAAATTAACCAAGGGTAGGAAGAGAACACTTACACACATATAAATTTTAAGTTCCCCAGGGATATTTTGACAGGTCTTGACATGGTCTGATGTTCTCTTTCAACTTGAACAATGGAGTTCGAAATATACGGGGTTAATTTAGGTCAAGGGAAGAAAACTTAGTTCAAAATAGTAGGGGGTTTGAAATAACAAGTTTCGAAATAGCCGATAGTGAATAACTGAAAAAACAAGCTTAGGACAATTAAGATGAGATTTTACTGTCACGCCAGTAAAATATAGTTAATGGAGCGTGACGTACGTTCTGAATGAGCCGTTCATGGCGGCATCACTTTCTATAGAGCTATTGAGCAGTTATATTCCAAAGGTCAACAAACTGTAAGCGTTATTGTAGCTAAACCTAAAACATTGTAGCTTTGTTATCTTCTGAACGTTATAACGTACCATAGCATTGGTGCAAAGCATTAAAGCACTATTCATGTTTAAGATGTTACACGTGTTAGGGTAAGCTGTTCGGTAGTACAGCCTTTTCTACTGGCTTACAAGCAGACGAACGTCTCCGTATAAAAGCTCGGAAAACTGTTCGGAGTCCATTCTGAGTTCGTCTAAGCAACGTAGCTATTACTTATTGTAAATCTATCGTTTAATTTTTGTAAACCTTCCATGGCTCGCTCTCGCCGCTCGTCGAATACTGCTCGGGTCGCTACCAGAAGTGAGGACCTATCGAAGCTATCCAGCGAGGTCCTCAAACTCCGTCTTCAATCGCTGAATTTGCCCATAACAGGCTCCAAAGTGCAACTCCTCGCCCGGCTCAAGCGAGCATCGACGGGAAAGGCCAGTCAATCTAAACGAAGACCTGGTCGGCCTCAACGCACTCGTCATACGGCGAACAAAACATCCACACAACAGCCGTCCACTACAGCCAGTGAAATCGACGCCACTCAAGGCCGGCGTCTCAGCATTCCGGAGGACAGCGCCCTCTCCGACCGCGCCTCGCTGTCTTCTATTGAGGACATGCTGCAGTCAGATACAGAGGAAGATCTCTTCCATACTAATCACTCTACTGATCAAAGACACGCCCTCAGTCCAGCGCAGCGTTCTGCCATTGAGGACATCGTATCCCGGTCCGTACACAGCGCTCTGGACGCCGTTCGTACAAACAGCGCCTTCAGCCCAACGCCCTCCAGCCAAACTCTCGCAGCTTCGGGTATGGCGTCTCCTTTGGGTCTGTCGAGGCCAGTGGACCGTAATATGGAGGACAAAATACTCCGGGGTGAGTACGTTGATCTTGCCTTACTCTTACCCGACAACTTGTATCAGTCCCAGGCCCCTGAAATTCAGCTCCGCTTAGACGACTCGTCCTCAGGTCCCCTGGGTTCCCCGGTCACCATGGTTAGGAAAAGAAAACCCGTTATAGACTCTTTTCAGAAGTGGCTGGAGGCCTACATGGTGTACATGTTGGTCATTGTAACTGCCTATCCAAGACGGGCCCTTGAGCTGATTAAGTACCAGCAGATAATTAGTCGCGCGGTAACTAAATTCAAGGGTCTTGCTTGGCTTTCCTACGACCAGCAATTTCGTCGCCGTGCCTCTTCCAATTTGTCCCTTCAGTGGGACAAAGTAGACCTGGAGTTATGGACGGTGACCTTCTCGGGCCTAGCTAAGCCCCATTGCGGTATCTGCTCGAGTCCCTATCACGCTGAAGATGTCTGTCCTTCCGCTGACCCCTACAGAAAACAGCGTCGTTCCCAGACGGTGTGCTTTGACTTCAACAAGTCCTCTGGGTGCCGGCGCCGAAACTGCAGCTACCCGCACGTGTGCCGCCGCTGCTACTCAAACGGCCACACCGTCCAAGACTGCCCTCAGCAACAATCCAGTGGCCAAGCCCGGAACGCGGGAGTCCCCAGACCCAGTGAGCGAAGCAAGAAGTAAAGTGGAGCAGCAAAGGCGTCATCAGAAGCCATTAGTATCCTCACCTATTGACATTTATCGCTTAGATTTAGAATTAACCGATCACCCAGATCGTAATTTTGTCTTTAATTTGCTAAGTACGCTTAAAGAAGGCGCTCGTATTGGTTATTGTGGGCCGCGTTCAGCCCGGATTTCCCCCAACCTTATATCTGCGAACCAGCACCCTGATGTAGTTTCTGCCAACCTGCAAAAGGAAGTGAACTTAGGACGGGTAGCCGGTCCCTATCCTGCCCCTCCCTTAGCAAATTTCCAGTGTCATCCAGTGGGAGTTATTCCTAAAAAACACTCAAATGACTGGCGAACTATTTATCACCTCTCCTACCCACAGGGAAATAGTATAAATGACCACATTGCCAAGGATCCCTATTCCCTGAGCTATGTTCGGGTAGACGATGCAATTCATATCCTCCAGTCCCTGGGAAAGGGAGCCTTTATGGCTAAGACTGATCTTAAATCAGCCTTTCGCCTTATACCAATCCACCCCGAAGACTGGAACTTACTGGGTATTTTGTGGAAATCTCAATACTATGTGGACATGTACTTACCCTTCGGGCTTCGCAGTGCCCCGTTCATTTTTAATCAGCTCTCCGATGGGCTCGAGTGGATCCTAAAACATAACTATGGTCTCCAGCGGGTCATTCACATCCTGGACGACTTCTTCATCGCTGAAAGTTCTAGATTAGCTTGTCTTACTAGCTTCAGCACTCTTTTACGGGTATTCATGTCACTTAGGGCCCCGGTAGTAGCGTCCAAGACCATAGGCCCCTCCCAAGAAATAGAATTTATGGGGATCGTTTTAGATAGCATTCGCATGGAGGCCCGCTTACCCCAGGACAAACTCTCCAGGACTTATGACTTGCTGACATCCTTTAAGAAACGCCGCTCCGTGCGCCTGGTTGAGTTACAATCACTCATTGGTACTCTCCAGTTTGCATGTAAAGTGGTAGTCCCCGGCAGGACTTTCCTTCAACGCGCCATTAATTTAACTAAGGGTGTCCCTAGTCGTTTTCATCACATCAGGCTTAACAGGGAGTTCTTTAGGGACCTCGATATGTGGAAAGTTTTCCTCTCCAAATGGAACGGGCGCTCCCTTTTTCTTGAGTCCACCACTACCCCTACTCCAGACCTAGAGCTCTACACTGACGCAGCGGGCTCCGTGGGGTTCGGCGGTTATTTTCAGGGAAAGTGGTTCCAAGGGCACTGGCCTCCCCTTATGCTTTTGAACCGAGAGCGGGGTATAAGCATTGAGTGGCAAGAACTCTTCCCCATCGTTGTTGCCTGCGCTATATGGCACCCACTTTTCAAGGGAAAACGTCTGCAGTTTTGGTGTGATAATGAATCAGTGGTATCTATCATAAATTCGGGGCATTCAAAAGCTCCCCTTATCATGGAACTGGTCAGAAAGCTTGTTCTCCTATCCATGGAACATAATTTTCTTGTACGGGCCCGTCATGTCCCTGGGGTTTCAAATGAGATTGCTGATGCCCTCTCCCGCTTTCAGATGCAGCGTTTCTGGGCCCTCGCACCCGACGCCGACCAGATTCCTTGTACCATCCCGCCTTCACTAATGACCCTTTGAGAGAGGAAGTGCTCACCTACGCTTCTTGGGGTCTTTCCAAGAACACAAATCGAGCCTACAGCTGTGGGGAAAAACGCTTTTTACAATTCTGCCTGATGAATCGTCTCCTAGGTCCAGACGGGGATGTCCTACCCGCCTCCGAGGGTACTCTTATTTATTTTGCCTCCTATCTCGCTAGAACGGTGCGTCATAGCACAATTAAACTCTATTTAGCAGCTGTTCGCAACCTCCATATCACTGCTGGGTACAGTGACCCTCTGAAGGGCAAGCTTCTTCTTCACAAGGTTTTACGCGGTATTCTCCGCTACCAAGGCGAACAGCGTATTCGCCGTCAACCGGTTACCCCTCAGGTTCTCTCGGCAATCCGTCCTGTTCTGCAATCATGGCTTAGCCCCCGGGATTTCTCCATGATCTGGGCCGCCTTCAATTTAGCCTTTTTCGCCTTCCTGCGATGCAGTGAATTTACCTACAACAGTGTTCGCAAATTTAGACCGCTTTTTGATCTTTCTACTGATTGTATAGCCTTTCATCCAACCCTGGCATGCCCGCAGCGCATGACGGTGCAGCTAAAATCTTCAAAAACAGATGTTTACAGGCGAGGGCAATCTCTCACCATCGCTCGCACTTCGTCCACCCTTTGCGCGGTCTCGGCTATGCGAGAGTACTTTCTCTTAGCACGGCCGCAACAGGGTCCCTTATTTTACTTCCAGTCAGGTAATTTGCTTACTCGGGGAGCGGTTTCGCACCTTCTACGGGACAGTTCGAGGGTCGCAGGTCTTCCTTACCAGAGTCTCAAGGGCCATAGCTTCCGCATAGGTGCTGCGTCGGTTGCCGCTGCTGCTGGCTTGCCAGACTGGCTTATTAAAGTCATGGGTCGCTGGTCCTCAGACTGTTACCAGCTTTATATAAGAACTCCTCAATCTACATTAGAGTCAGTAGCTCCCAGGATGGCTAACATTGTTGAACGTTTCTCGCCGGACTAGCTTCTCACCGGCTTCCATGGCTTGGGGTGATGCATTGCCTTGCATGCATCAGTGGCGGTTAAGTCTGCGCAGCGACTTCCCCCAAGCTTGTTGTTTTTTCATCGCCTTTGAACATCGCTTGCTAACCGATACTCTTGTCCGATCCAGCACGTGCTGTCTGTCATTCAGCTTGTAGTGCTGGGGAGATAAGTGAGGTTGTTTTGTCACGCTATCGCCGGAAGTCGCATGGGCTAACCAAACGCAAGGCAGTGTTCCTCCATTAACGCCATCACGAGTTGTTTGTATTTGAGTAATAGCTCTGGTTCAATCGCAAGTCGCCACGGTTAACTTACTTTCGCTAGGAACAACGACATTAAATGAGATTTTACTGTCACGCCAGTAAAATATAGTTAATGGAGCGTGACGTACGTTCTGAATGAGCCGTTCATGGCGGCATCACTTTCTATAGAGCTATTGAGCAGTTATATTCCAAAGGTCAACAAACTGTAAGCGTTATTGTAGCTAAACCTAAAACATTGTAGCTTTGTTATCTTCTGAACGTTATAACGTACCATAGCATTGGTGCAAAGCATTAAAGCACTATTCATGTTTAAGATGTTACACGTGTTAGGGTAAGCTGTTCGGTAGTACAGCCTTTTCTACTGGCTTACAAGCAGACGAACGTCTCCGTATAAAAGCTCGGAAAACTGTTCGGAGTCCATTCTGAGTTCGTCTAAGCAACGTAGCTATTACTTATTGTAAATCTATCGTTTAATTTTCCCTCCCTCCCTCCCTTTGGAGACGAGGTTGGTCATGTCTTCCTGCATAATAAACAAGGGGTCACTCCTGTGTGGTGCGGTTAAGTCTGCGCAGCGACTTCCCCCAAGCTTGTTGTTTTTTCATCGCCTTTGAACATCGCTTGCTAACCGATACTCTTGTCCGATCCAGCACGTGCTGTCTGTCATTCAGCTCGTAGTGCTGGGGAGATAAGTGAGGTTGTTTTGTCACGCTATCGCCGGAAGTCGCATGGGCTAACCAAACGCAAGGCAGTGTTCCTCCATTAACGCCATCACGAGTTGTTTGTATTTGAGTAATAGCTCTGGTTCAATCGCAAGTCGCCACGGTTAACTTACTTTCGCTAGGAACAACGACATTAAGTCAAGGGAAATAGGTTTCAGTTTGAAATAACCTAGTTTGAATTAGCGGGGTCCAACTATATTTATTTTGATGGATGGCCATTATTTCAGCAGAAATGTCCACAATAATTCAGTCCAAAAAAGTGTCTGGAAATACGAATGTATAACGGTCCAAAATATTTACCACATAGTAGTGTAGAACTTTTAACCCATTGATGCCTGTGCTGGCCATAACCAGCAATGACAAGTGTTGGGCTTTGTTCCACATCTGATATCATCACCTTTGACCAAATTAGGCATCACTTCTACTCAAGGTCTGCAGGAGGAGAAGATCTTTCCAATGATACCGAGATCAGAGTGATTAGGTCAATTGAGCCTGAAATCTGCGCATAAATGCTCAGAAATTTGAGTAGAAAACTCTGTGGCAAGAATTACCTGTATTGATGATGTTTTCTCGGGAATTCTTGAATTGGAGGCAAGCCCAGTAGAAGGTCAACCACTGCAGCAAAAAGATAAGAAAAGGATAAAAAGGAAACTAAGGCAAAAATAATTAAAATTGAAAAGCCTAAGCAAAAATGTCATAAAACGTGATCCTAGTGGAAAGAAAGGCATGCTGTCATGTTTCAAATCCCTGTTTGAGTACATTGGGGCTAATTTGGCTCATATCCAGGCTGAAAATGTCCAAAAAATGTGTTGTTTTGCCCAAAAGCTCCAGGTATCAATGGTTTAACTTAAGTAGCTCCAAAGCTCTTAGTTTCCTTTAGGAGCAAATTCCAACTAGGTGAGACATTGCTTGAGATATGTGCATGTAATGGCTTGATAGAATTTGTGCTATTTTCTTGTTTGTGTATCTGTAAAACCTCGAGGCTGCAGTAAAACAAGTGTTTTGTATGCATAAATTTACTTTAACTATGTTTCAGCAGAAGTGTCTGAACTTTTTGTCTCCAATTTATTTGTCCGAAATGAGATAAAAGGTGTCAGAAAATTGAACTTCTTGAACAAAAATAATGTCTGAAAATTTTTTGCAAGTAATGTAGTCATGATTTTCAATGTTAGAAATAAAGTATTTGAGTGTATAGTGCATGCAGCTGTAACAATATTTCCAATGCAGCTTGTTGAAACAATCAAGACATACAGCTGTAGTTTATTTCTTTGGAAGATTTTTTGGAAACCTGTGCGTATCACATGTATCCAATTTGACAATATCAGCTTTTCTTGTTCTGCTACTGCCTTGTTAAAAAATGCGAATTACATACTAGTACGTTTGATTTCATGAAAAGTGTGCAGCTCAGAAATCAAAGTAGCCAGTTTTTAGCTGATGGATGACATTTAATAAGAATCCTACATGCAGAATTAGGATTATATTAATGATGTCTGGAACTGGAAATATCTAGTATTCTTTTTCTGGAGAAATGCTTAAAACTGATCAAAAAAAGAAGTGAGACCTTCATAGGCATAGCAACCTACTTAGGCATAGCAGCTGAATTAGTTCAGCTACACTCACTGGTTCTGATGAATTGGAATATTTGCTACCAACATTACTAAAATTCTATGCCTTTGGAATTCCCAAAATAAAAAGCCATCATATTGTAGCAATCATTCCTATATGTAGATAGGGGATTTGCCAGGGCTCAGCCTAAATTGTTTTTTTCAAGTAACAACTCTACTTTTGAACATCTTAGAGAAGATTGAGATGTATTATGTCACATTATGAAACCTTGAACTTCCTCTCATCACTTCCATTCCTTCCCTGTCAAGCTCAGCAGGAGGGAAATCGCCCATTCTGTAGGTTCAAACGTTTGCATACATGAGTGCTAATGACAGTAGAAATTATGTGCAATACAATTCAATTGAATCTCCTTAAATTGAGTTACCTTAATAAGTGTATTTGATAGACAAGTAGAATTGTTCTTGAAAGTTACAGTAGTAAGTCATTTTGGTGATGTCATGCCTGTGGCAAAAAGCTACCTTTGAATTCTACCCCCCCCCCCACCCCCCCAAAGATAATTACGTTAGGCAAACCACAGTTGTGCTCAGCATAACTGTTCAGTCTGCTTTCAAGAAGACCCAACACCCGCAGTGGCTCTGGAGGGTATTCTGTTGTGAATCACTTGCTATATTTCACCAAGTTCAAGTTGAATTCAGGCAAAACTATTAACTAAAGAAAATGATAAAATATTATATTTTATAATATTTCTAGGCAGGCCGGAATCCTAAATCCTTGAATTTGATTGGCTAATCATATGCATGTGACCGGTCCAGCTTTTTACGATATGGCCCACGGGCCGGATTTTTTTCCCTGCTGGCTAAATTTCACCCCTAAAAGTTAGCAGTAATCGTCAATCTTTTGCCTTTTTTTACACATCCGTTGACGATTAGTCGACACAAGTTTATCTGTGTTCACTTTAAAATGGCAAGGAAAGTCACTGTAAGTAAATTTAATTGAGTGTTTTGAAGTTGTGAGAGTTTACTCTATAATTGTTTGTACCTTGGCACTGTAATGGCGTGTAATCCTGTGTTTCTCTCACCATAAAATTTGAGTCAATTTCAGTCGAGTCTACCTCTCTGATCGTTGCTGTATTTAGAAGAATTTTTGTGGAATACACTTAACGAATTTCCTCGCTTTCTGCTATTCAATTTGCGGTAGAAAAGTGACAAAGTGATTTTAAAAGCAGCGACTGACAGAAATTGTTTTTGTAGTAAAACTTCAAACTTCACACGAAATTTCACACCGCAAAAACAACTTTGAAGAACTTAACTGGTGAAATGAATGCAACTAACACAAAGTAGTTTTAAAAAATCTGTTTTTTAATACATCTTTCTTTGTCTACTATCTGAGTTACTCGCTCGTTGCGAAGATCTTTTTCAAATCGTTAGTAGACGGCGCGCAAGCCAATTCAATGACAAGAGTTGCGTAAACAAACCCATTTGTAACCTGTAAAACCGGTTTACTGCAGGAAAACAAAATAAACATGTTATTTGCCGGTTTACGGTCAGTCTGTATGGTGAAAAACTGTGACCTGGGGCTTGAAAATGCTGCCCTTGGCCTGCGGCCTCGGGCAGCATTTTCAAGACCTCAGTCACAGATTTTCACCATACGGACTCCCAGCCAGCAAATAACATATATGAATTATTGGCCTCATATGCTGTAAATAGTTGCTTTCTACAGTGTAAGAAAAATGTCTCAATTTTGGTTATCCATTTGTTTGATTTGTTTCTTCACTGGCGTGTCTCACTGTGAGGTGTAACCGAAGCCATTTATTTCCATTTGTTTTGTGTGCTTTTGCATAAAGTTTTCAAGTGTGTTGAGTATAAACACACCTATTCGTAACTTGGCAATTAAACTACATGACTTGTACAAAGTGCGAAGGAAAAAACAGCCATTGAATGGTTAATTAGAGTTGTTAAGTGAAAACACTTGAATTTTTTTCATGTGAGAACTGTATTTTCTCAAGTTAGGTGTTGTAACAATTTTGTGAACCTTGTTTAAAATATTTTTGTTGAATTCTACCAAGCGCTTTCTCTCTTTTGCATGTACAATAGCATGAAGTAAGAAATGCATGATAGTATTTTCATAACAGAAATTGAAAGATTCATGTTTGAAAGGGAGTATAATCAGAATTGTAATTAAATATTAAATATTAAGGTATGTGAATCATTACACCATTATTACTGAACCACAACCAACTTTCATTATTGATTGCCCATGTCACGGGTTACCATCCTAACTTCCATTCCAATATCACTGAAATACAGCTTGTGGAAGTGAATCAATTGGAGCACATCTGACTTAATAAATTATTGACAAAAATCTTGAAAGCTAAAATATTTTACCCTGTAAATTTAACTGTAAATGTATTTAATTTGTGGCTTTTTGTGGTGTTAAGCCAGGTTGTTTGGTTGCCATAAATTCTTGGTTCAGTTACGAGATCTTGGAAAAATACTTCTGTTTACACCTACTGTACTGTAGATCTTCGTAGGTTAGCTGACTTTTGACACTAACAGAGTTATGCAACATGCAAAAGTTACAACATGTAGATAACAAAGTGATAGGATTGGTGATATTGCTCTCACAATGTAATAATCTGTTCAGGTAACATGCAAGTTTGAACTGTTTGGTTAAGGCTAGTAAAATGCAGGTTCTGAAAAAAAAGAGCAAGTGAAGTATCCATTTGACATGAATTGCAGCTGGATCATACATTCTAACCAATTTGCCAGTTACATGTTTTATTCGCCCTAAGAAAATATGCGTGCTGATTGGTTAAAAATTGTGTTTCTATTAAACGATTAGATTATGAGCTCGAGATTTCTGTCGCACGATAGAAATTGAGAGCAAATAATCTAATTGTTTTAGTATAAATCTAGTAGTCATTCAAATTGGAATCCTCTTCACAGACACTTCAAAAATGCCAAGAAGCGGCCATCATTTTGTTAACAAGGGCGCACTGCTATGCTACTCACTATCTATCACAGAATAGATCGTGAGTAGTGTAGCCAATCAGAGAACGGCATTTGTGATAGAACGCTAGTAGATTTATGTATACTAAAACTCGATAGAAAGACAAAACTAGCACGAGCTGTTGACCTAGTGATGGCACAAACAAAGAAAATTTACATTTTGATGATCAGAGTAAACAAGTTGTTTCCCTTTTTTTCATTGCGGTGTTTTCTAAAAGAAATAGAAAACATGTTATCCGTGTTTCTATTGAGTTATAGAAACACTCATGAAAGTTTGGGAGAACTCGAAAAAGCTGTAGAAACACTCGCCTACAGCTTGTGTTCCCACAGCATTTCTTGTTCTCCCAAACTTCCACTTATTTTTGTATTAAACAATTAGATTATGAGCTCAAGATTTCTATCACATGATATAGTACCGCTCAAAAGTAAGTTACCACCCCTCGTCTCTCATCTCGCGAGAACCAATGAAGCGTATATTTTGGAATAAATTACAAGCAATTAGCTTGCGAGGAAACGTTAATTTCTCGCGATGCGTTTGTTGCAATGTATGCTTCCTGAAGTTCCTGCTAATACAGCGTGAAGAGGTCTTGGATTGAAACTTGCTTCGCTAGATTCAACACAGTCATTACAAACGAAGAACTTTCATGGACTGGAATTATGGAGAAAAGTTACATGTATGAAGAAACGAACGCCAAGACGTTAGCGAACTATTGTGTAACATTGCATCGCACCGGTCGGTGAAATGTCCTACATGTAGTTGACGAGGGCATAGCCCAAGTCAACTATCACACATAGAAATCAAGAATGAATAATCTAATTGTTTTAGTATAAATATACCAGTCATTCAAAACTTTATCCAAATCCTTTTCATAGACACTTGGAAAATGCAAAGAAGCGGCGCTGTTGTTTCGGTAAAAACCGCACACTGCAACGCTACTTTATACTATCTATCAAGAACAGAAAGTGAGCAGTTTAGCCAATCAGAGAATGACACTCGTGATAGAATGCTAGTAGATTTATACTAAAGCGTGATAGAAACATGGTACATGTTTTCTGTTTCTTAAATAAAGATCAGCATTGCTTCAGAACACACTAGGTATTAATCAACTAAGCAGTCAGTAGCTTTTTTATTAATTGCATGGCCTGGGGTTGAAATTATGTGGCACATGTTTTACATGTGGTTTGTTTATTTATGTTTTATATTTTGTCAGTGGGTAGACTCGTGCTTCCATGCAGCTAGCTCTTTGGCCAGACTTTGATTCATGGAATTTACTTTTGATGTTCACCCACTAAGAGCTATCAAATCCTTGACCTATTGCAAATTTTACCAATTTCGTGCTATTATATTTTCACGTAACATGCATTTCCTTTGGTGTTATTCAAGAGCTTGGCTTTAACGTAGTACTTGATATTCTTCACCTTTCAGTTTGCAAAAACAGAAACTCATCTAGACTAGACTTGCAAAATCATTATGTCATTCATGAATGAGTGATTTGTTCACCTTGCAATGACAATAGCGACTCCTTTGGGATGTTCCCTCAGGACCTATGCTAGATTAGTTATGAGTATTTTTTAGATTTTATTTTGTAAGCAAAATACAATGCTTTATTCTTTCTCCAGCTTTAAATACTGTAAGAGCTGCCCAAGACAATACAGAGACACATTATAAATAAGCACTTCAAGAGAAGGCAGTTGACCTTTTGCTCGTACATGATGTTGGCTTTGTTTCTAATTAAGGCTTCAGTTGAATTTCACATGATTGTCAGCCTGCAGTGGTAATGAAAAGGTATAAAAAACTTATAAAACTTTGACATTTTTCCAAATTTACATTTTTTAAATAAATTTTTATTAATAAATCTTATATATTTTAAGAGTGCCTGACACGTAGAGACTAGTAGACAGCAATTTTCAATTGGCCAGTTGCCGGTACTTACAGAGACCACTGTATTTTTGTTCCTACTGAACTTGATTATTAGACCCAACCTAAAAAACAGACTTCACCAGTGTTGCAAACTGAATTTTGACAGTACTCGCCATATGGGTGAGTGACTCTCAAAATGTACTGGCCTGTTGTAATTTTCACTCACCCAGAAAGATATCTTCCCCCTATCCCCTAATTTCTGCAACTGTTTTTTTCCTGATGTAGAATTTGAGTATTTGTTTTGTCATTTTGTCCTCCTGTTTCTTGTTAACTTTTGACACTCCTTAGAAATATTTCCACATTTCTGTAGTTGTACCAGAAAAACGGCTGAACGAACAGCTACGTGTAGCACAACCAAATTCGCATCACTAGAATCAAGACATACTGTAGGAGTAAACAACTTGCTGGGACGTGGAAGACTGATGTTTTTCCCCTTCAATAAAAAAACAAATTACTGTATTTTCCTGGTTATAAGGCACAGCTTTTTTCAAAGAAAATTTACTTGTTCACTTGAAATCTGCTTCATACTTGGGATGCATCTTATAATCAAGTATGTTGGCACCACAAAATACAATTTTGCCAAATTTTAAGACCTTTAACATGGATAACAACAATGGAGGCACTTTCTTTGATTTTCAAAACAGCTTTTATTGATGAATCTTCATGAGATTCATTTCTTAGCAAGCAAAAATCCTTGTTCCTCTCCTGTTTCTCTCAATTATGCATCAATCAGGGCCAGTTCAACGAGAGACCAGCAGTGTCACTTCATACATGTGTAAGTGTTAATGTAAATTGTCATTGTGAGGAAGCCTTATTCCATTTTGTCTAATTCTGAAACGCTACATTTTGTTGCATTGGCAAATTAGTCGGGCATCTCGAAAGATAAGAAAAGGTAAAAAAGAGTAGTGGTAAGTTTTCATTAAGTGACTCTCTTGCCAAAGTGGGAAATTAAAAGGAGTGTCATTAATGTTTAAGCTGGTGTAATTTCTCAACAATGAAAATCATACATGCCAAACGGCCGAGTGATCAATGATTTGTACTTGCCAAACATTTTCCACACTTGCATTACTGAGCAGGCAATACTGCTTTAAATACAGTAGCATTTATGCCTGCGATGCAAGCAGAGAACATGCTGCACACCTACAGTGTAAATGCAATGGAATGAGATTGCAGTGTCATACACACAGCATACTGAATACTTTAGTTATTGTTATTCAGAGTCAAAAACCCTTACATGTGCCAACATGTAATCTGATGGTGATTTCCACTAGTTCTGTGGCTCAATCTTCATTTTTACTCTCAGCTGTTGTGTTACTGATACATGTTCATTGTTTGGCTTAGACTGATACTTCCTCGGGATGTTGAGTGCATAATTTATAACTTCTATTTAACAATTAGTTTATGAGCTCGAGATTTCTATTTAAACAATAGAGTGTTTCTCTCGAGGAACTATTGGCTGATAGTTGCGCCGCAGAAATTTGATGTTCTCGAGACAAATATTTACCTCCCAAATACCAACCCCTAATATCCTCGCTCGTGGGGAGGTAGGCAACAGCGGAGTAGGGGACTGCCTGTCAGGGTGAAGTACAGTGGGACTTAGGTAGCGGGGCCACTACGGTAACTGTGAAGGCCTGGCAGGAACCCTGAACAAACTGGCTAATAAGGGCTCTGGCAAGTCTGCAGAGGGCTAGTCACCCCCTCAGACTAATGAGCAACTACATGTACAGAAACCAACACAGGAAATTTACAGAGATAGACGACTGGTCGCCAGAAAAAAGAGGACCACTCCTCGAATGGTAGTATGACGTTCTGTGAGCCAACACCCCCCTCTTTTATGGGTCCTAAAAGACAAGGTGGAAGGCTTAGAACAACTTGGAGGAGGTCAACGGAAAAAGAACTGGAGACCAAACACTTGACCTGGGGTGAAATCTGGAAGGCAGCACAAGATCGTTCATGCTGGAGAGAGACTGTGAAGGCCTTATGTGTCCGATGGCACGATGACAACTGATGATGAAAACAAATATGCTAGTTTTAAGAACATCAAATTTCCAAGGGGCAACTATCAGACCAATAGTTCCAAGACATACATGTACTGTCTTTATTGTTCACCACTAAACTTTCTTCCGTGCACCAGTTCAAAAATCATGTTGAATTGTTTTCAACTTTTTTAGGTGAAAGCTGTGAAAGCCAAATGTAAAATTTGAAAAAGAAAACAAACAGAAACCCTCTTAATACAAATTCAGTTGTTTATTTTCTATAAGCCCACTTGTTTACAGAAATATTTTTGTGGACAAGTACTATCCATCTGGGTATTTTCCTCGGACGGGCACTATGGGTTGATAGTGTCTCTCCACAGATGAGCACTATCGTGTCATGTGATCAATTTAAACCAATAAGAATCGGAGAAAATTTAGTGGTGAACTATAAGAGGTAATAGTGCTGTGTGCATGACACTGCAATCTCATTCTATTGCTTTTACACTGTAGGTCTGCAAAGCGATGTAGGCCTGCAGCATGCTCTCTGTTTGCATTGCAGGCATAAACCCTACTGTATTTAAAGTAGTGTTACCTACTTGCTAATGCGAGTGTGGAAAAGGCCTGGAGTACAAACTGTAATAATGAGGCTGAAGGCCGAATCAACTATCGTTTCATAGTAATTGAGAGTGAATAATGTGATTGTTTTAGTAGAATGCTAACATACTGAAATTTTCTTTCAAATGAAGACTCCAATTATTCCTGGTCTTTGTAATAAACTTCACACTTTAGAGAATTTGTGTGGATTGAATTAATTGTCAATTTGACATTTGTAGTTGTGTACGCAGGCTTATCAGTTTCTTTAAAAAATTTTGAGCTTTTTTAATTCAAGAAACCGTAAATGCCCTTCTTTTAGTCTTCTCAGGGATTTTGTTTATTCATATGTTTCTAAAATTTCTTTCAAAACTTCTGAAAAACAAGGAAACATTGCCATTTTGTCGACCACACAAAGCCACGGCACGCTAATGGCTGATAGTGTACAATGGCTCAGCCAATCAGATTACAGCATTTGCATTACCGGTTGTATACTAGTAGAATTCTACTAATGATACATAGAATTGACAGATTTGGTACTGAATGTTTTACATAATACTCCAGCATTTGTGAACTCTTTTCATAGTAAAACAAGTTTGATTTCTAACGATTTTTCGACTTAACAAGTTGTCGTGTTTCCATGGAAGATTTTATACTGATTTTCGGCTGTACAGATAGAAATTAGCTTTTTGCACAATTTTCGTCTCTATTAGTCCTGTTTAACATGAATGATGCTTTCATCATTGCAGTAGTTTCTTTTTTGTAACTTTTGATAAGCCTTACATGTATGGTGGTCAGCATCTGACTTCTTACCTTATCAGAACATCTTTAATCTCAGAGGTAAAACAAGCACATGTACCTAGAGAGAAAGGAGAAATCATTCAAAATGACTGTTCCAGAAAATATGTGTTGGCCATCCTAAATTAAAGTTTCAGTCACTAGTAAATCATTTTCCCTACTCAAGCTTTGGAGCTTGAAAATTATTTTAAAATTGGTACATCCACAATGCAAGATTTACCTGAAGTATAATCTCATAACTGGTGAATAAAAAAAGTATAAGATGTTTATGCAGTATAGTAATAGTGTCTCTAGCCTTTAGGTGTGCATATTAACTATGTACCTTTTAACTATATGTAATATGATTTGGTGTTTCTTTCAGGTTCAAGATAACATGACAGAGATTTTGTGGAGTCATCAGCAAGTGAAGGAAAGAAGAATGTAATAAAATGTTTTGAAGTAACTTAGCCCAGTGATAGCTTTCAGGAACGAAGAATAGTCCAGACGTAACTCGAGGCTACTAGTTTTAGTGACAAAAAATTGCATTTCAGTTTGGAAGTTTCAGTTAATGCTCTAAGAAATCTCTAAATTAATCAGTGTTGCCACAGTGTTTTTCACTCATAGTGAGTGAAGAAAAAAATCTTCCAAGTTCAGAGAAGGTCACAGAATTTTTTTTTCAGTCGGGGAAAATTGGCATTTGAAGAAAAGTCAGTGAAATTTGAAATCATAACACTGCTGATTTAATGCTATTAAAGCCTGGAAAGGACTTTTCAGGTCACTGTGATCTGAACGATGTTTTATCTTAATTGATGTAGGTGAATTTGTTGAAATTATATTAGTCTGGAGGGAGAAAGGTGGCTGTTTGGGGGAGGCTAGAGGCCGCTACTGTATCTGACATTTTGTAATTATCCAGTCAGGGAATTTTGAAAAGTGAACTCTGTGGTAACAGTGTTTAAAATCGTTAAAATCTTTGAAAAAACACTTAACAGTATTACAGAGTGCATTTGCCGCTAGTGGTAGTAGCCTCGAGTTGTGCTTTTGGTCAAGGTAAATTTCCAGTGAAATGTAATTTCCAAGTTACTTTTGAACTAGTCAGCTGTATTGAAAATACAATGCACAGTGTATATAAAGGAACCCAGGAAAATAAGTCCAGGAAGAAGCTAACTGAAGTCTTTTGGCAGTAACTTATTTGCGGTGTTATACTGACCTAGAGAAAAAGAGCTGAAGAAAAAGTCTTTTGGCGGGAAAATTTTCGCGCTTTTGAAAGGGGCCGAGAACAAATTCTGGAAAGAAAAACTAAGTCTTTTGGCTGGAAATTGTTTACTGTTTTAAAAGGTACTAAGAAAAAAGTCGAAGAAAAACCCGTTTTTTGGCGGGAAAATTGTCCTTAGGGAAAAAAGTCTGTGCTTTTGAATGGTGTCTGGTTTTGAGTCAAAAATATAGTAAGTCTTTTGGCGGGAAAAATCTTGCCTTGTGCAGCGGATTTGTCCCATCAAAAGTCAAAGTATATGTTTGTTTTCTGGCTAGACTCTGTTCAAAAGTGCAGAATTTTTTTTCTTTTTGGCAACCCTACATAGTCAAAAAATAGTAAAAGAGATAGCCTACATTCCGACTAGTTTCCAGGCCCCTTTTAAAAGCGCGAATTTTTTATTTATTTATTTGCTTATTCAATAAAGTCAAACAGACAATAGAGACAAGAGACAATTAAAGTTGTGAATACTTTATTGACTGCTTTGTTTCATTTACTTTTTACAACTAATTAAAGTTAACAGTAAACTTATTTACAACACTCAGCTAGGAAGACTATTTAAATTTTCCAAGTCTGAATATTGCAACAACAAGCATCCAAAAATTTTACATTTCACTATGAAATTCGGGACGAATTTGGTGCTAATTTTTTTGCAACTAAATTGTTAGACTGAAAAGCTGAATATTAAACCAAAAGCTGTGGTCAACTGATAAGGAAATTTGAAATCAAGTTTTCATAAATCAGCGCAGGATATTGTCAAGGATCAACTAGTTAACCGATGTAATATCAACAAACTTCGCGAACATTCTGCTATTTTGAACGAATGTAAAACATGGAGCGAAATACAACGTTTGAACGAGAATCGGTTGACAAACACTTTTTGTAAAATTCGGTGTCTGCAATATTCGCGTCTGTGGAGACTGAGTATGCCAGATATAAAATTTTAAGGCAATTACCCGACGTCAGAGTCCACACAAACATTGTATTTCACACCAAGTTTAGACCGAGCAAAATTGCGGAAAAGTGCGCCTAGACTACTGCAATGAAAACATCTAATCGGCGATGAACGCGGAAAATGTTACGCTAAACACGCTAAAATTGAAAATTTCATTCGACAGTCCTTGAAAAAGTACGGTTGACTTAAAGCAGGTTTCATGCTTTTGTTGCTGTAGTTTGATTTAATTTCCCGCGAGCGTACCAAGTCTCACCAGAGACCTTCGTTATTGTTTTGAAAACAATTAATCATATGTTCAATCTGCGTGTGAATTTACTAGCGATTGCTAGCGGTAAATTAAAATCCAAACGTAAGACAGTCATTAAACAATCTGCTACTATTTGCGTACCAAAACGTTGACCATTTTTCAAGTTTCTAGACAATTGAATAAAAGTTGTCGAAGAATAGCGAAGCTGGATTTATTAAAAAAAAAACCTGTGACCGGCGGCAAAACTGTATTTAATTACCTCTAGAATTAACCTCTTAATATAAAGTACGCCTTAGTTCTTCAAGAGATCTTGTCTGCCGTGTCCTGAATAGTGGTCCCATCATTCAGCGAGCAGTGTTATGACACTGGAAGAAAATACAAGCGTACGTGTTAGAAGACGCAAACAATGGACAGCAAAGCATTTACAGCTATATAAATCGTATAATTAAACAAACTTAATGGACCTAAAAAACAAATTATCAAATCACTGTCAAAGGGCTCATGCTCGAAGCGTCAGCTGCATTAACTCAATACGGCGGTTAATAAATAAATAAATTTCAAATTGATAAACAAGTGTTTCATAGAACAGATGTTGACAATGTTCAAAACTTTGTGTAGCTCGCGATCGCGTATCTTACTACCAGTTTACTAAAACTTTACTAAAGGTTTACTAAAACTTAGTCGAGAAATCTTCAGATCTTCAATAATTCTCGGTGGCTTTCGGAATTTTACCAGGAGCGTTATAAAAATATTCGTCGATCATCGGAAATTGATCGCAAAAATGTCTCGGAAGACCTTCTGTTCCCGTCGGAAAATTATCGGAAATCGGCCGATCTTCGTCATAACTGCCAAGTTGGAATAATTACAAAAATACGGTTTCAATCGGAGATATCCGTGGGAACATTCTTATGTGAGAGGCTGGACTGCAAGTTTTTGTTGATTGGTGAGACATTTTATGTTTTTGAATAACATTGTTTACCTTAGTTTTCTTTTTCAGTATAATTCACTCGCATTATAACTATTCCATGAAGTTGAGAGTTGATTTTATCCTTGAAAACTGGCTTGGAATTGCAACAAGCGTAGCTGAATGTTTTCGATTTTGTAAGTGCAGAATAATGAATACTATTTCGTAAAGGCAACCTGATTTTGTCTCGTCTATTGGGAAATTAACAAAACAAACGAGTTAAAACTGAATGGTCAGCTTTACAAGTGATTGAAAATCCTACATTTTAATTTCTTCCTCAGCAATGTCTCTTTGCCGCGTTACTACATGCACGAATCCCTCATGGAAAAGAATATTTAATTCATTTTGTAACAGCTTTGTTTTCCTTGATCTCGTGCGTTTGTGGGGCTATATTTCATGCGTTTTGAGTGTTTGATGAATATTTTAAAATCGTCGAAATTTTTTCAAAGCACTGACTGTCACATCAATAAAATTACTTTCATTTTTTCAATTGTTTAATGGTTAGGCGAGGTGCATTCTTGGAACTCGGTTACTTAAAAATCTCTCCAATTCTAAAATAAAGTTCTCTTCAACAATACAACGTTTCCAACATATGTTTCCAAGGAGAGCGATCATTGTGGTTTTATCATTAGAGTGATCTGCTAGATGGGTATGGTAGCGCGAAAAAGAAAAAAAATTTCCGGAAACTTTTAAATTGACCTGTCTTTATATATTTATTGTTAGTTACTCGCCAAAAACTATTTTATTTGTCAAATAATAGCCCCCTTCTATCAAAATTATTATTCGTTTGGAAAATTTGCTTTTCAATTTATTCTGACTCCAGATAACACAATCCTTTTGATTAGTTTATTTTGTTTTATTCTTTTGATTTTTTGTTCAAAATAATAATTTGTTTGTTTTGTCGAATTTTGCGCCATTCTTCAGCACAAAAAGAAGCAGATTGAAATGAGATCTAGAGGTTTGAGATTGTTTGCCGCACCTCAAAAATCGTGCGTTAAGTCATTTGAATCAGAAATGAGTGAAAAACGTTAAGGTGGGTGTTGTAAACAACGATGACGTCACCTATTCTTATTAATGTACCAAATGGTAAACAAAGGTCTTCCCTATTCCTTTGGGAATTAATTTTTTGGAGTAAGAAACAGCAAAACCAACTGCGACTGGTAATAATCATGATAAACAGCGTAGTTGACGATAAATTGACCCTTGGACTGGGATAGTTTTGAACTCTCAATAGTAATCATGTTTCATTTGTGCAGGCAATTCCAAAATTTTGTAAAAATTTACCAACAACATTGGGTGTATTTGAACCGAATGAATGCCTTTGAATATGTTGAAATAATTTGCTACTCTGCCCACAGCTGCCTATTTTTTTTAGATCAAAGCAAGCAAAGCGTGAGCGCGTGCGCGCGTGCCGAAACGAACGAGTATCGGAGCGCGAGCGAGCTTGTCACTGACCGTTCAGTGACAAGCATTTTTGAAGAATTAATTTGTAGTAACTCTTCACTTTTATTTATGAAGCAGCTTTGTTGTGCAGTGATTTTAGAAAATAATTAAAATTGAAGAATTTTCAGGTTCACTTGACTATTTTGCACTTAGCTGATCACCAATTGGTATTTATAGCAGGGCTGACGTTTCGAGTTTTAGCTGATCCATGATCGCAAAAATTGAATTGATTTCGTTTTCAGGTATGAATACAATGGCATTTTATTAAGGCCGGGGTACACATGAATTTAAGTGAAATTTTAGGAAATTTAAAGAGGGATTAAAAGGATAAAAAGGGGTTTGGAACACCACCAGACAGTTGATTGCCCCCAAAAGGGCACCCCGGGTTGGTGGGCAACTGTTTGGTGTACGTCTACCAATTTCTAACTTCAAATTCTAATTTTAAAACAACATCAAATCTTCAAAATTTCCTATTTCCATAAATTTTACTAATCCTTTGAGAAAAACTTTTTATCCCCAAATATACCCAAAAATCACCAAAAAATTTACAAAACAGCCCAAAACGTAGCTATGTGAAATGAGCAGAGAGATTTTTCACTAATACCCAGCAAAAATATGGCCTTCATGTTAACCCCCGCCTTATAAGACAAAAAAAACTGAGAGTAAATCTTGGTTTGCATATGATCGTTGTATGACAGTATGCCAAATTATTCTCAGTTTTTCTCACTCGCTTGCATAACTTTTCAATTCAATAGGCTAGGGTAGGGATTACCAGCGATCACATGAAAATCGGCCTGTGCGGTTTAACGAGTAAGCGTCCTGTGGCTTACCTTGGCGCCATTCTTTACGAGTACTTGGTTTTCTTGCCTTGACAACTGAGACGTTTCTTTGATGGCACTTTATGTAAAACAGGAAAATGCAATATTGGGATTAGCAATATAAAGTATCAAATGTATTATTATTTATCCTCTTACAATGACACGGAAAAACTCTGAACATCCGTTAAAGTTCGAGTATCGAGGTCGGATTAGAATATGGGAGTGTTTTTTTTTTTGTGGAGGGTGGAAAAACCAGACAGCCAAGAGAAGAACCCTCATTTATTTGTTGGACTAAGAAAAGGTTTTCCTGTGCAATGCATAAGCAGCTAGCACACGCCAGTCTAAATTGAAACTTCGAAAATTCAACGTTGCCGTTTACTTCAAATCGGTATATGAAAACAAGAATTTGTTTACAACGGCAGTAGATTTGCACATGTATGATAGTGAAAGAAATTATGAAGTTTCTCATCATCGATGCAAAGTAGCAATATAACTTATGACTGATGCGCAGTCATTGCACTGATACGCTTGCAGACTCAGAGGAGACTTTTCGTTGATTTTCATCCAACTAATACCAGAAAAGTAAACTTAATCTTTTGATCCATTCAAATTTTGTGTGGGCATTATTTTTGAAAATTCGAAATTCTTCCCTAATTCCAGTATTCGATCGTAAGAACTGTGAATGGTTTAAATGACGGACAAAACATCGTTAAAACTGACAACCAACTTATAAGTGCACAAGTTTTTCCTAGCGAAATCTCTAATCAAGTCCACGTTGAACTAAATGTTCACAATGCTTAACTGATAGAATTGATTCGTTTCTGTCGGAGAGCTTTCACTTTCTTCACTCGGACTCACAATGTTGAACACAATGATGGCTTAAGAACTCTTACCTTGTTTTTAGCGTTCGTGGCTAGATAAACGTCGCTCCAAACCAAGTCTTCGAGTACAAATGCAGGACAAATTCATTTCTAAATTGATTGAGCTTTCTACAGCGAGTTACCTCCCTGCTTCGAAGCACCATACTGTAACGACCACGAGGAGCCGAAGAATAAAATGCAAATCGGAAAAATCACACCTCAAATTTGCACATGCAACTTTACTGTAAGCGAGGTTCCTCGGACTTTGGTTAGACCAAAACTATGGTTAGACTGAATTAATTCAAGAGTGCAGCCCCAGCCTCGCTTGGTTAATTTTCGCTTGTTTTTATCAAAGGTGATATTCCAAGCGGACTCAGAACCTAACTCCTTTAATTTATGTCAGGGAACTTTGATTAACTGTAGAATTGTAAGGATTTCTATGGAATTTTATCGCTTAATGAAGAGCCATGTTCCCGGAAATGTTTTTTTCATATACCTTGGTGGGGAAAGAACCCATAAAAGAACCCCAGAAACTGCTGCCTGGAATCATATGACGAATCATGTAACGTTCAGTATTGTTATCGATCATGAATTTCGGTCGGACAGACGCGTGAAAAATTGACGTCAATTTGGTAACTGACAATGGGAAGCAAAGTGTTAAATATAATACCCTGGAGCAATAGTGTCTTACAAGGTGCACCTCCTCGCCCACTCAATAACATGAGCCTGAACCAGCAGATCACGAATAAGAATGACCTTTGTATATGAAGTTTGTTTTATAGTTTTGTAATTTACGTATTTAGAGTGTCAACTTATTGTTAGGTATAGCCTACAAAGCAGTGTTTCCAAAAAAAAAAAATGGAAAGGAGTTGGGGGGTGGGGGGATGGGGCTCCTCACCCCTTACTCTCTCGAATTTTTGTTGCTCGTTTCTCGCCAGAAAAACTTGTCGTTGGCTTAATTTCTCGAGCTCGGAAAGAACAAGATTGCTTCTCAGGCTATATAACGCAATGTACTGCTAATGTAAGAACTGTAAGTGACTCTATTTGAGCGGCTAATTTCATGTTTTTATCCCTTTGACGTCTTTGACCGTTACATGTAAATAGTAGCCGTGACTTTTGTAATGGAAGTGATGTACATAGTTTTATAGTGTACGTAAATAACCAAAATAAAACATCAGTAAAAATTGATCGTTAGTAGTTCTTCTCTCTTGCTTTACCACTTTAAGTAGTCACCAAACACGGAACATTAAGAGTAAAGCAATACGCGTCTTTAATCAACCCTAATATAAATCAGGGATTGATAGCTAACTTTTCTTTGTCTTTCTATACCCAGATGCTCTTTGAGCTCCTCACGCGGTCCACGAGAGGAGAGACTGCGTGATAAGCTAAAGGCAACCTGCGCAATAGGCTAAGTAAATCTCGTTCTCAGTTGTTCCTAAGGGGACGTACACCACTGACCGAGAACCAGTGGGCTCTGGGGGCGAGATTTAGAAGACAGGTCACGAGAACAAAAGACCTAGTGTGTGTTTTTTTTCCAGGAAGTGATTATCTTGATCTAAAACTTAAGTCTCTCAGGGTGAATCATGAAAACGTATTAAAAACAAAAAGAGAACTTTGATATTGAACTTTTCTCACCATTCTGGGCGTCACCAAAGTTTGCATTACAGGGTACTAAGGCTGAAATGATTGTTGTCGAATCATGCAATGTTTGACACCCAATTAGAACGCGGTTTTTTTTCTATGACCAGCAACCGACTGATCTCGAATAAAAATGACCTGAGTATGAGAATTTTGTTTTCTAGTTTTATGGTTAACGTATTGAGAGTGTTAAGGTAGTGTGACGTATAGCCTGCGTAACAGTTGCTTCTTTTTCTGGAGGGGGAGGGGTTCCTCACCACCTCCCCCGTAATTTTTTTTCTCTCTAATTAGAAGAGCTTTTGCTTCTCCGTTCGCCTCTCGCGTTCGGCAAGGTCACGATTGCCGCGCAGTTTGTGTAACATATTTTTAACTACCAATGATGGTAATTGAACATTTCAACAACAACAACAATCTTTATTTGTACTCTCTCTCACGGCTGCTAATTACACAAAATATCGATAATAAAATTAGAGTACTGGCTGCCTGGAATAACCAGAGGGGCTAGCGGAGCCAGGCAGCTAGTTTACATCAGCATTAAATGAAAATAGATTTTAGGTCAGCAAGATAGCATAAGTGCACACATAAAATAAAGGAAAAGAAAAGAAAAAAAGAAAAAAAACCCGCTATTACTACGCTATTAGGTAAGCCTGAAATATTTAAATTTATATATGAATATAACATATTAAAATGAAAGAAGCGCACAATTTTTACAGTTATAACAACTAATAATACGTAATAACATTATATGCATATTATGTAAACTATATTTAACAAATAAAGAAGCTTAAGCCGTGTATTACACTGTTATAAAACACGACGGGCATTTGACAACATAGAAAACACGCAATGTAATTGACTATGCATGAGCGGTTGATTGCGTTTTGTTTTTAACCATTGATTTTAGCGTTATAAAGGTTGCATTTAAATATTGTTAGTAACTTCTGTAATGGAAATGATGTAGTGTTGAAATAATCAAAACAAATTATCAATAACATGATCTTTAGTAGTGATTATTATTTACTTTATTACTAACATACAACAATAAAGAAATACGTGCATTGCTTTTATCGATCCTACCTTTCAAGTGGATATATAGCGGCATTATACGCAGTCCTTGGGTTTGTCACGCGTTCCTCGAGAGAAGAGATTGCGTGACATGCTAAATTACATGTACGCAGTAGGCTACCTCGTTCTCAGAGAACACAAACACCGCTGGTCGAAATGCGCGGGCTCTGGGGGCGAAATTGAGTAGGCAGGTCATGAGGCAGATCACGAGAATGAAAGAACTCACGACCATTCCAGGATTATCCAGAACTCGATCAAAACTTAACTCTCTCAAGGTGAATCATAGAAAATGCATGGAAATGCAGTAAGGAGAACTTTGATATTAAACTTGGGAGAAAAAGAAAAGAGCTAATACACCGCTATAGGCCTTGAGGAGGCACACGTGACGACGTGATAGACGGTTCTGTTGTAACTCAAGCTGCGTTAAAAAAAATTATCCAATCCTGTACACCTTACAATCAGTCTGGTTTCATCGGCCAATCGGACCATAATCGTATTGCTGGTTTTCAGTGTTACGCAATTCAAAATAGATCGAAATAAAAATCAAAACCGGTCAATAGATAAAGTCCAGAATCTGGGAAATGAAAGAAGGTAAATATGCAAAGACTCTAGCCAAAATTCTGGTCACAGCAATTTTTCTTATGCGAGATATGCGGAGAAATTTTTTCCCCAAATTTATAGAGATTTGTATGGAGACGCCATGCTGGTGCCCATCCGTATGGGCACCAACATGGCGGCCGGAAACCAACAGAAACATCTGTCACTGAGTTTTGCTACAAAAGCGTGAATTTATCCCTCGAGGAACTCTAAAACATTAAAATAATACTTTTTCTGAGACATGAACTGTTCAGATAGCCAAGTTCCCCGAAATATATAAGCCACTTTTTTAACCATCATGACAGCTCTCTAGGCCCTCATGTAAATGCCGCGTCACGCAAAGGCTTAGAAATTCAAGCGTAGTGTATCACAAAACCAAGAACCCATTCGGAGCGAAAATTTGTATGAATATTAGTTCTCAGCTGCTCTTATACATCATTAAAGTAAAATCTCAGGAAGATCAATAGTTTTGTAGTGCGAATTTTAGTGACGTCATATGTTGGACTGGAACTAGCTTGCAATGGAGGCTCATGCGGGGAATATCATTAAAAAGAGAGTTTGAAACGGTTACCCGCATTTGCCTCTGTTGCAAGCTAGCCCCAGTCCAAAACCGAGAATAGGAATATGGCTTATTGAAAAGCACACTTTAATTTCGCGCGTAAATGATTTATATATGACAATACTTTGAGGCGGTTCTTAGTAGACATAATCCTGTAAAAAGTAAAATCTCAATGCAATAATATAACACCACCAATTTGCAGTCTTCTAATAATAAGCCAATCACCTCATGGATCTCTTTCTCTTTTCACGGGCAGGATTTTTCGTCCCAACCGTGCGTCGATTCATACAGTTTACTCTTACTGACCCCTCTCCCCTCTATCAGTTACCTCTCTACATCGGTCCGTTAATTCTGCCCCCATGTGCACGTTGTATAGAGGTTTATCAGCTGTTAATGACGTAGCTTGCATTGCATTCGACGTTCGCTGCATCGCAACAATATGTTGAGATTTTTTTTTTAATTAACTATTAAGCGGCCAGTTTTCAAAGCCTCGATTTTTAGCTCATAAAAGAAAACGTTGTATTTGTTACCTGTATTAGGCGGCCACCTTGTAGCAGCGCTATGTTTGTCTTTCTTTGTTATTTTACCTGTATTAAGCGGCCACCCTGAACATAGCAACTATGAAATTGGACGTAACAACTATGAAATGACGGAACGAGATATTTTGTTGTGAACTGGAAGTCATAGAAATACAGTACTGTAAACCGTAGAAAAGTAGAGTAGAGGACAATTTATTGCACAGTACTTTTATACAATGTTATGTATATTGTACCGTTAAGTTGCAAGTTGGCGCTGATCCTTGTTTAAAATATTGATCGCTTGAAAGAGTGTTGGTTGTCTTATTGTTTCCTTGCATGAAGTGTGTTTGTAGATACGCCATTAAAATAAACATTTGACCACGCCCAGTGAGTATTGTTATTGATCCTGTATTAAGCGGGCACCTGCATTAAGCGGCCGGTCCCGAGGGTGGCCGTTATATACGGGTTCGACTGTACGTACGTTTCAAGTCAAGCTTTGTATGTACAAGTTGCAGTGAACGTCATAATCACTGGATAGCGTTTAATAATTGATTATTTCCTATTTTTACTGTCCGAATATAAACAAAACATTTTATTCCATTCTGATAAAATACCCATGGCTGGAAAAAAGTTGGACGGGAAAAATTATACGTTTATCAAACTGATCGTGAGGTTAAATAAACAATAGCCTCCATTTGGCACGAAAATATGCTAGGATATTTGAGACCTCGTAGCTCACAGTTTTCCTCGAGCTACGCTCTCGGAAAACTGTTCGCTTCTCGGAAAAGATAATGTCCAAGGAACATAACACGCTCAGGTTTGAAAATTGGGGAATATCCTCGGATATTCCCCAGTCTTAGCTAGGAAAATATTCAGTCACGTGACGCGTTTAGACCAATCGCGCGCGAACAATAAATTTGATGGATTATAATAGATAGATTTTAACCATGCAATTTTCTTTTCAGGGCCTGAAATTACCTTTCCTCCCTTCGAAACATTACTAGTTGAAGCACAAAAGCTAGCCCGTCCAATATTAATCCCCCTCCCATCCCGTAAACATGTAAGAACAACTTCAGGGCTTTTATTGTAATTGTTAAGTGTTGAGACCACAATTTTCTTAACAGTGTAAAATTTCTAAGCCTTAACTTAGAAGAATCTATCATGCATTTGACGAGAAAAATGAAATTAAATTGCACTTTTACTTAGAATATCTATTTCAATAACACATAACTACGATGATTCATAGCATCTTTATTGCGACTTGAAGATCTAAAATTCTAATTTACAATAACATTGTTTTAACAGCCCCCGGCGCTTCTAGAGACAATACTGATCCATATACAATTAAATACGATTTCATCATATTTTACTATATTAAACGTGGCACCACTAAAAGACGGTCTACTCTTCTTTCGTACTAGTGTTATTTTGTAGTTCTTTTTCCTTCTCTTTTATTCTTTATATTATCCTAATGTTAGAGCCGTTACAAAATAATGTTGTGCATGTACTACACTGCACTCTACTTTCAGGCTATAGTGCATGGTATTACGTTACACTCAGACATTGTGCGCCACTAGGTACTTCGATACACTGCACTGCATTGCACTTCGTAGGGCTGCAGGGTACCGCACTGTTATTCACTGCATTGCACTGCAATCAGTGCACTGAATTGTATATATTTGCATACCACTGTCACTGTGTGAACCTCAGTAGATGAGCACAACGTTTTCTTAGGTTCACCTCCCTAAATGTTTTGCAATCCTCGAGTAAAAGAAATAGTAAGAAAATCATTAACGCTAACCCAGGATTAAAAGTTAACCGAAGTATTCCGAAGTTTTCCACTGCTTTCGTAAACAGAAGGCCAAGCAATATAAACAATATAAACAGAAAAACTCACCGAAAAGTTACAAAACTCAAATCAAAATTCTCGTTAATCCTCGGTTAGCTTAATCGGGCTTCCTGTTTGTTAAAAGAGTTGTTAGACAAACATTCAACTGTTCATCAACAATATCAACTGCAAGATCAGAATCAAGTCTCATTGACTAAATAACGCAGTATCAGTCAAGCGTATGCACTCAATTTGATTATAATTTTAAGAAAAATGACGTTTTTAAGCTCAGTGCAGTTGCAAGACATGTTTCGACGGGCATTTCTGTCGAAACATGTCTAACCACCTTTAAAACGTTGTCCCCTTTCTTAAACTCATTACTAGCCTGCTCTTAGCGCGATCTTTTGATAAATGTGATTTTCATCATCCCGACTTTGAACTGATAGCTGTATAGAACGATATTTAGAGGAGCGCATATGAGATGTAAAAGTCTGGAGATTTGTGTGACAAAACTGATGATTGCACACCTTTAAAGTTTCCTCTGCTCCCAAAATTGTCAAATTGAAACACATTGGCTCTTTGATTCTACAGAATCCTTTGAAATAGTTCCACCTTAAAACTGACTTTCGCCGATTAAATGAACTCACACAGCTAAACCGCCGACTAATACAGACGAATAGAAATTTCATCACATCAAACTACTCGCTCTATTAACTTAGTTGTCTAGCAGATATCCTCATGTCATCATGAGTACTATTCACGAGGCTTGGAAGTCTTCTTGCCTGGACGTTTCCTTCTTTTTCCCTTAGTCCCCGGCGTCACGAATCCATTTTTGAAAGTCATGTTCATCAGTTGACTCAGTTTCATCGGAGTGGGGACAGCCTGGGTGATAAATTAAAGGTAATCATAAATTATAAGAAAACACACTGAAAAAGGTTTCTACCTCTATTACACGGAACTACTGTAGCACGAGCTGTTGACGTAATGATGGAACAAGAGGAAAGAAAATTCAATCGCGTTTCTATGAACTGAAACTGAGAAAACAAAGATTTTGGTTATTAAGGCATATAAGAAAACGGAGACGCTTTCTATTGAGTGTAGAAAATTTTTTCGTTGGCTGCCAGTATGCTTTGCGCTTCTGTTGTTGTTATGGTTTACATGGGAGCGAGGCTTCTATTGCTATCTCGTTTATTACGACACGCGGCAAAACGTATTCGATTGCGTGGATGTCACATTGTTTGGACGTTTCCTGTTATCCTTCTAATAGAGTCGTTCAACTCGCGGTATTCAGACATGGACTGATTTGCAGCTGTAGTTATGCGTTAGCGAAACTGCATAATTCATTGCAGTTGGTAGAATGTGCTTCAACCAATCACAGCAACGTGTTGCATGTGTTTTCAACCAATCAAGAGCAAAACAAAAAACCAATCGCTGTGGCCAGACGTGAGTTTGTAGGATTTGTTTTAAAACTGTCAGTAAGAACTGCTGCAAGCGAAAAAGGTGTCTTACGTATATGTTAAGAGGAGAAATCACATTCTATCTGGTCTTTTTCAATAAATAATAGTTAAATATTTAATACCTCTGTTGGTGACTGTGCAGTCCGTCTTGATTCTGCCAGACATTCTGGACACTTGATGGAACCTGCCTCTCTAGTGCTTTCAGCAGCACAGTAAACATGAGCTGCTGTAAGTGAGTGAGAAAGAGAAAACCGATTATCAAATGCAACGAGATTTGGATGGACAAATGAGCCATAACTCTAACGGTGACATTCTTACTTGATCCAGGTGCCAGTTGCCATATCATGCTCGCTAACGCTTTGAACGACGCAATACTCATGAGAAATCAAAGATGCTGATAAACTGGCTGTGGCTTCTTGTTCAAGAAACATTGATACATTCGTGAGGTCTAAATTTTTGTTTAATTAAAACAGGTTTTAGGAGTTACCTTTATTGCATTTGAACCAGGGTCCTTGTGTGATGTTCGTTGATTTAACAATCATGTCTTTCAACTCTGAACCACAGTCGGTTGCCTGGACAAACTTGGAAAGCCCGTACCGCTGGTTAATTCTGTTGATACCAGCCATTAAATCTTTTCTTTTCTGATGAGCTGAAAAGAAGAGAACACTTGTTTGGTTAGAACTAAACGTTAATTCACTAAGCCTGCCCACTAACCAAAGGTCAATCTCTGTGCGATCGATTCAATTCATTCTTGAGAAAGAAGTTTGATACTAGGGCAGAAATTTCCACACTGGCTTAGCTCACTAGCTTCCATCCGTGTTATTCTCTAATCGGTTGTTGCTTGCGCGCGAAAATTCACATGCAGAACCAATCAGAGACAGCACAGTAT
Source organism: Orbicella faveolata (assembly GCF_042242905.1). Classification (NCBI taxonomy): domain Eukaryota; kingdom Metazoa; phylum Cnidaria; class Anthozoa; order Scleractinia; family Merulinidae; genus Orbicella; species Orbicella faveolata. Next base: position 13,448,760 of record NW_028301536.1, on the reverse strand, counting down.
ATGGACCTGTATTGAGTTTCGTCATCAGTAAGGAACTTTTCTGCACGATCTCAGACGTCACTCAAGCGGGAAAAAGAACACGTGAAAAACACGTGGCGAGCACGTGGAGCACGTTTGTTAACGCAGGCTATTGTCACACTAAATAGACGGGCAAATTGAAAGCTGCTGAATGAAAAGTAAAAACCGGCCTAGTAAAAGGGAATTCGGGCACCGAGAATATTGGTAAAATCTCTAATTATAAATTGCGTTGTAAGGCACGTTAGCTGTCAAGCTCACTGTTTACGTCCAAAAGTACAATCACGGCAACACCCACCGATTTCTGACCCACAAAATGTTTGTATTACAAATTTGTTGGCGGCCATTTTAAACTCAGTTTCTTTTAACATATGATCATATATGTATATTTATTTACCAAGTGCGTTTCCTGAATCCAGCGCATTCCTTATAGAGTCTACACTGCTCTGATCTTCAGGACCAAGATTGACAGATTTAGATTGAAGTGCGCTCATCAAGCCTTGGAAGCAAGCAAGGAGCTCTGTTCTTGACAGTTCTTCCTGGAATTCCTTTAATTCCTGTTCACTGAAGCATTCCCGTCTTCTCATTATCCGTGATGTGATAATATTTATTTTACAATGTAGTTCACTGCTCGTTTCTTTTGTGATCTGGTGCTTCGTGGCCAGATTTCCGAGAAACTTCAAAAAGGTAACTTGGTTTTGACGCGTGCTGACTTCTTCAGATGTCAGACGACCGCTAGTGACAGATCGATCTATTTCTTTTAGCACCTTCTCTTGAATCCCTTTGATTTCTCTAAGTTCTTTTCGAATCCTCTGTATTTGAACCATACTTGCTACGTCAGAGAGGAAAGTTCGACGCTTCACGGCTTCAAAATCAGCAAGGATCTTCTTAACGATGTTTCCATATCTGCGGCCATATAGAATCGGAATGCCACAAGTTGGACATAGCTTGTGCTTGATTACAGCATCTTTACGATCATCTTCACTTTCTACATCAGCTTCATCCATGTATTTGTCCAACATGTTGACTTCAAACACATGACCACAGTCAAGCAATTCGACGAACATTGCTCCAGGTTCACTTTCTACGAACCTGTCTTCGTTGCAAACTCGGCACAACTTCGGGCAAACTTCGCCACAAACACCTACACACGAGTGACTGCACGATAACTTCTTTTGACATGGTTCGTCGCACCTCGGTCGGTTACAAATCTCTCCGCAAGGTGCCGTGCATTTCTGGTGTGGACACTGCCATGTACAATCATGTGCACATGGTTGACAAGGGTGTCCACAGTTCCGTCTGCATTGCTGATGATCGCAGTAGTTACGGCAGGGTTCTGAACAAGGCGGGCAGGTACGGACACAGGCGTCCTGACAGACATGGCCACAGAACAGTGTACGACTGCACTTAGAATCGCACGGCAAATGGAGGCGCCCACCTTGACATCGATAGCAGGAACCTGTTAAGCATTTATCAGTAAATAAGCTGTTATTTTAAATTTATACTAGCGTTTGGAGACTAAACGATTTCTGGGATAAAGGGGATAAAGTTGTCCTCACTTATACTGAAGCAGACTAAAAATTCCACATTGAGCCTCACACACAACATTCCACTAAGCACTTAGCAAGACTTGATTACTGCCAATAAGAGTAACTGTCAATTATTAATAACCATACCATAACCTGCCATTAGCTCCTCCTTGCCAGTCTTTCCCAGACGATCTTGTATGTTTATTTTCCCTGGTAGTCCCAATCATCTTCCGCTGAGGGTTCTCTCATCAGTTTCTCCGAGCGAGCGTCGTTTCTGTTTTTATTTTTTTTTTGAGAGCTTTATTGACATTTTTTACAGCATGGAAGACAGGCCGCTCGTTGCTAACACGGCATAGACTTAAAGGAACTAATTAACGGAGGACGCATCTTGAATCATTTTAGTCTGATTTATTCAACTTAGCCGCTTGTAATCAGTCTCAATCTTGCCAAATTTGGCTGTTAAATATTAAAATTCTTTTGGTGCACTTTTCCTACTTCGAGGCAGTTCTGTACGAGCAGCTACTTTAAAGTACTTTCCGATAGTCTTTTTTCATTGCAGCGTCTTCGCTCGAGTGCGTCCTAAGGCTTTCTCGCGATTTTACTGCTTGTAGCTCGATGTAACAACGAAGGTCGACTCATGCAAACGAATTTTCGTACTTAATAAAGGTATAGCAAAATACAAGCTACGATCTAACAACTCACCCAAACATGCATGGCCACAATGTAATTTACCACAGGGCTCTTGGCAGGCGATGTCACTGGGAGCCACAGAACACTGTACCTGATTGACATGGCCACAGGGCCACGCCTGTTTTGGCACCAACTCCATACACTTGAATTTAAAGGGGTCGACGGAACAGGGGACCTGCTGCTCGTGATTACATTCTGGGATGATCTTTGGGACTCGTACCACGCAAGGACCACACTCTTCGCCGCAGGTCCTGCGGCAATTATGTCCAAACTCGCAAGTTTTGGTGCAAGGCTTCTGGCAAGCGAATCTCTCTTTATGTTCGGGATCTGCCGGGTGACAGTACTGGTCGCAATCATGACCACAATCTAGCTGCCTTCCGCATGGTTCTTTGCACCCTCCCTCAGGGGCGTCTTCAAAGTCCTCAGCAGACGATGCGTAGATCACGTTTTGTGGGTGGTTTTGACAAACAAGTTTCAAATGGTGGCCTAAATTTTCTTCTTGGCGCATATCTGCGATGATCTTCTCCCAGAGATCAGGGTCTTGTCCTTCTAAAAGTGTAGCATTTCCAATGATGTAAAAACCTTTCCGGGCTCGCGATAAGGCAACACAGACTCTGTTTGCGATCTTGAGAAAGCCAATACTGTCACTACGAACAAGCGACAGAAGGATGATGTCATTTTCTTCTCCTTGAAAGTTGTCAACTGCTGTAACGCGAACTCCCTCGAAAAAAGTCTTGTCCGCGGACATCTCTCGTCTGAGTTTCAGAAGCTGTCCGCTGTAGGCTGTTAGAATTGTAATCTTTTCCCGCGGATATCCTTGTTGAATGAAGTAGCGACATAGGGCTGTCAGGAATTTGGCTTCGTGATCATTGGACCTGCTTTTCCCTTCAGAAATGAAGTTCTGCATGCAAAAAAAAGACGAAAATGAATTTAGTCCAGCCGATAATGACTCCGCACGTACTGATTATTAATTTTACGCGGTCGAGGACATTCCATTCAGTTTGAGGTCCCGTCCATACTACGTTGGAGGAATTTGAAAACGTAAAAATCACCGGTCATTTCGGATTTGTGTTTGAGGAAAAGCCGGTCAGGGAGAACACATGATTATCGTGACGCCATCGTTTTTAAATTCCTCCGGTTTGAACAGTGTTTTCGAAAAGCTCCGTTTTCGTGTCGGACTAGTGTGGCGGTTGGCCTTACCGTGTAAAAAATTAAAGGTGGTTTTCAAACCCCTCCGGTGTAATGTGGAGGGTGCCTCAGGCGTACATCTCAAGATCTCTCCACGGCTTCAGTATAAAAGATGGTACTCCAAAAACTACACGGCTCTTACCCGTTGGACCGGAAGGAGCCGGTGTAACAACAGCATTGGCATGAGTGCATAAATTTGAAGACATTTTGGGAAACAATTACAAGTAGACTAATCTTGAGTGTTTGTTTGAAACAAAATTTGGACGTAACCATCTGTAATTATATAGTCCTTATTTGCTAATGAAAATAGCTGTCTGAAATCAATATTTCAAACGTCTGTTAATTGTAGAGTATTACCTCTCCCTTATTGTGATCCACAAAGAACAAATTTCGTTCCACGCCTTTAATATCTTCAAAATTCAACACAGACTCGTCGTTTTGCAGTTTTGGTTCAACATAGATGTGATCCAACATTTTGGCAATTTGTGGCCGCATTCGGTGCTGCAAGGACAGCCTTGAAAACAGCATCCCGTTAGTCACCATTCTTTCAAACAATGACACGTCCAAATCGTAATTTTTTTGGAGATCGTAGACTGTGGGATTGGGACGGAGTTGTTGATGATCACCAATCAGAATCAAGTGCTGACATCCGGGTGTTAGAGAGGTTACAATGTGCGCCTCGAGCACTTCAGCGGCTTCCTCCACAATTGTAATCGCTGGCTGTATGTCTTGTAACAGGCTGTGACACCGTGCAGCACCTTGACACAATATGATATTACAAAACTATAATGATCTTTGTAATTTCACTAAAAGTTTTTCCATCGCATTGCCCTCGCATTATACTGGTCAAACACGTCACTTTGCAGATATAATGTCATAGAAGAGAAATGGGTGTGTTATTAGCTTTTGACAAGCTGAAGACCAATGAAAAATGAATGAAAATTTTGCCAGACCAATTGATGAATGAAAATTGAAAAAAATGAAATTCAAGAATTAAATCACACTTAGGGAATTTCCAAGCAAAAACCTTGACCGCAGACCGCAGAAAAAATTCTTAGAGGATTTTAACATGAATGAACTTCTACTGGATCACTATTCTATCAGCTAAGTTCCCATTTTCATCATTCCTATATTAAAAGTTTATATTTCGGCTCTCTGGCAATCATTCCTTTTAGGACAATTTTTCAGGTTTGGGTTTCATTATTCAAAAGAGCATTTTCCAGTAGTAATTACTAGTTTATTCCATGACTTTAGTCGGTGTGCCCAGCGCAACATTAACTTGCCGAACGAAGAAATAAGAGAAACAGTCGAAAAAGAAGGAGTGGTATTTCCAGCCACTTTCTCCCGTCTTCTCCTTTCTAGTTTTCGCCTGTTTACGCGTGTTCCCGTGTCACATTGTTTTTTCCTCGCAGCCTGACTTGAAACTGGAACAAGCCGCTCGAAAACAGGATATGATTTATAACACTAAAGCAAATCTTGCGCAGGCTTGTGTGAAAAGAAAAATCTATGTTACCTGTGGTGGTCATACCAATAACATCTGCGTTTTTAAGGATCTCGTAGTCCTGCTGTCTTCTAACTTCTTTCAGCTCATCCACTTTCTCATCAAACATTTCTTGGAAATCAGAGATAGCCTCGTGACAACGCTTACGCGCATCGCACACCCATCTGCGGTACAGACACCAGCGGTCTTTCTCAGAAAGGTTCCAAACATCCTCGACCTGAAAAGTGACATTAAACAACAGTTTAGTCAGCGGTCCATTTCAGATAAAAACAGTCGCACCAGCAGTTCGCCATAATGTTTGTGGAATCGGTTGTCGGTCTAAATTAACCCTTTAACACCCAAATTTTCACCAAAAAATGCCGTTTTAAACCGTTAAATCAGTTTTTGGGCTGCCATGACGCCAAATGGGCCTTAGCTTTGCCGAGAGAGCTAATTTCTTTTACCAAATAGATAGATTTCCTGAAGATAAGTTACAAAAAATGTACAATATTTTTATTTGGTGCATGCTCATAAGCCAAAATTTAGACTGACTATTTTTTTGCGATTGTCCGTTCCGAATTTTTTTTCTTGTCCCTTCCTTTTCTTTTTCTCAGCCCTTTTACTCTCGCTACCTTTTTCGTTTCATATTCTTTCTGGCTGCCGTAAAAAGTTGGGCGTTAATTATGGGCAAAGCCTGGAAATGGGACCTTGATCAATTATAGGTATAAGGGGCCATTTTACCACCATTTTTTGCACCAAAATTAAACTGAGAACGTTGTTTTTCAATTTGGTACCTCAGAATGCCGTCGATATCCGAAACCGTCTGTTGTGCGCATAGGTCTATCTTAGCTCTACTGTCTGCTTATCAACTATCTGGTGATATTTAAATTCATGACGTCACAAGTGGTACAAAGAGCACGACCACTAAGCGCTCGTATATGGGATGTTGGGCGGAAAAGGGTTGTCCGAGTGTCCAATACTAGCTGTATCTTTCACAACTGTATCTTTCACTGCCTTAAGACCGCATATCTCTTTGGTGGGCAAGCAAAACAGTAACCTTCCGCAGTGGCTCCTTCGCAGCCTGTACTTTGAGCGTAACACTTCTAGTCACGCAAAGCTTTTGGTCACGCAAAGCTTCTGGTTAAGCAAGGCTTCTAATCACGCAACACTCTTAGGCACGAAAATCTTTCTGTCACGCAAAGCTTCTTCCCACTCGCAGCGTCGCACGACGACCCAATAAACGGTGAAGGAAATTGGCAAAACAGTTACCAGTACTAGATTGAAGAATTATGTCAGTTGAAAGCCATCCCCCTTTAGATCCACAAGAAGCTATACATAAAACAGCTATGGAAAAGAGCAACTGAGACAGAGACATCCGTCTAATTACCTTGGAAGCATCTTCTTCGCTCATCGCGTCATCTCGATTAAGCTCCCTCCGAATAATTCGTTTGATCTTTTGCTTGATTCTGTTGGGATTCTGGAATTGCCAGCTGCCATTTTGAACGTCTCCTTCCGTAAAATTTGGAGTCTCGTACGGATCGTCCGTGCTCAACAAATGATCCGAAGAAGGATTGGACTCAAACCTCAGCACAGCATCAGTATCCAGGATCCTTTGATCTTGCATGACGTCAGCATCAAAGTCAAAGTCACGAGGTTTTCCTCTGTTAGCGTCGACATCTTCACTGTTATCGTTGATTTCGTCTGCTTCTTCATCACTATCCACGTTTAGGTGTTCCCGACTGAGTTTGTATCTACCTGTAAGAAGAGAGAGAGAGAGAGAGAGAGGGAGATAAAAAAATGGTTATCTCTCTCAAAAACTTCAATATCTGTGCTAGACATTCCAGTGATATTTGCGTTTTGATGAACCTCGCATTATAGGGAACAGCTGAACTGACATGTTGGAATAAACTTTTCAAACATTGTTAAGTCACGTTTCAGTGTTCTCAGTAATCTTTTCTTGAAGACTGTTCCATGTGTTTCATACAAGGTAAATCTTGAATCTTGGGAAATGCATCCATAATATGTAGGTTGAAGTTTTGAGGCAATTAAAAAGATCATTGATTATTTACTTGTACTGAATTACTCTTCAGACTATAACTACTGTACTTATTTACTTGTACTGAATTACTCTTCAGACTATAACTACTGTACTCCGGATCGAGCGGTCCGGGTTCGAGCCCTGGCCGGGGACATTGTGTTGTGTTCTTGGGCAAGACACTTTACTCTCACAGTGCCTCTCTCCACCCAGGTGTATAAATGGGTACCGGCGAACTTAATGCCGGGGGTAACCCTGCGATGGACTAGCATCCCATCCAGGGGGGAGTAGAAATACTCCTAGTCGCCTCATGCTACAGAAACCGGGATAAGCTCCGGCCTGATGGGCCACTTGGCTCGTACGCAGACTTTACCTTACCTTTTACTGAATTACTCTTCAGACTAAGCCAGCTATGATACTATAACTACTGTACTTCGATGAAATTCAAGATAGCGCCCAGTCGACCACGGAAAGCGACTAGCTGGTGGACGCCATCTTGAATTTTCAACGCTGAAAACACCCTCAAAAGCTCAACTCAAGCTACATGCATATATGCTGGTTGTGCTCACCTTGTTGAATACCTCCAACTGCTCGAATATTGTCAACAGTTAGCGCCTCTGCATATATATGCAAATGAGAAATTCTCCCTGCGAAGTAATACCCTTGCCAAGGGCTTGCCAAAGCGCCAATCCTGATGGAAAACTGTGTCGCCAAGTCAAAATTATTCCCTATGGACACAGCTGCGACCTCATTTCCATTGTGCCACAGGCATGCTACTCCGGAGTCGTGATCGTAAGAGGCACCGATAAAGTTCCACGCATTCATATTCAGCACCGGAGCTCCCAGAGGGGGAGCGCATACCATGAGATCCCTGCGGATGAAATGAGCCGTTAGTACCCCCATTTCACCGTAGAATCCCTCATGCCAGAGCTGAACACCAAAGCCGTAAATGTCATAGCTAAGAATTGGCCCGCCGTTTCCAGTGGGGTAGATAAACGCGAGCAACGTGATGGATCTTCCGGCATCTGCAAAACCACCCCACATGTTTGGGATCTCGATAAATGAGTCGTAACTCCCAGCAAGTTCCAGTGAGCCTCCTTCGACGTCATCTGCACCAGGAGCGATTTGGACACGTGGTGATATATAGGCCAGGTCTGCTTGGGAAAAATACTCCATGCCCCAACACTCCGCGTTGAAAGGAAACATAACTAGAGGTTGGGAAAATCCTGAAACAGAGAGCGCCGCGAAAAAGTTCTTTTTTTACTTTTCTAAAGAGCACAGTATTGATCTACTGGGATTTCTTAGTGGTATTCTAGGTGTCCCAAAATAAATAAAAATAAAAAGACTTTTACAACTTTAAGTTTGCTTTTCTTCGAGTATAAACTTGAACTACTAAACCAGTTTGGACACTAGACCTTAACATAATTCAAGTTGCCCTTTTACATCCTTGAATTTAAGCACAAATATCAAGAGTTAATTTAAAGCAAAACCTCGCTGACCAGAGCGTTTTAGATCACTCGATTTGAATTTTGGAGGCGGAGGTTTAGGGAGCATAACATGAAATTTGGAAGCTCCTTATTCACTCCTCCACGAAGCCAACAGATGGATTTGTTCTCGCTAGTCCCGAGACCGCGCTTAAATGCCTCCTCTTGGAATTGTTACAAGTTTATGTAAACTTGCTTTGAAGCCAGGGTTCTCAATAAGCACCGCAATACACTACTAACTACTTACTAACACAATTTTTTGAAACACCACTCCCACACACACTCCAACCCTCTCCCCCACCCCATCACTCAGATTTCTCACCTTCTTGGTATGGGTCTGCTGGCTGGACAGGAAGACCAAGCCACTGTGGGATGACGGATTCTTTTCTTCCTTTCCCCGCTGTACCGCGAACTGCACCTCTTGTCAGTGAATCATAGTGGTTCTGCGTCATGCTGCAATTAACAAGCTCATCCTCGTGAAATACATTTCTTGTTAATTCGTCCAGCATTCCATCCTCATACTCAATCATTCGCGACAGATTTTCCATTTCGTTTTTGATCGCACTGTAGGCTTGTCTCAGATGTGCAGGCATCTTGCGTTGCTGAAAATAAGCACGTAACTGTTAGACTGACTGGATGTGAATGATGTAAGTCAGATGTACGGCATCTTTAAACTTTAATTCAATATAGCATACTCCTCTCTTCGTTCAATCTAGTATATCTACTGACATATGTACTGAATTAACAGTTCCCTCCTTAGTGACATGTTATTTAAGACAGAAGTTTTCAACTTAAATGGATTAGCCAGCTGAGCATGATTGTCTCAATTCAGTTGTGAAATTAAGTAGATGAAATATCTGGTGTGCCTCGAGGGAAAATTCTGCCTACATAAAGAACTCAATAGTGGTAGTTTTACGAAAAAGATTAGGTTTTTAGTTAACACTTAAGCCTGGTTTTCACTAGAGGCGAAAGCACAAACGCAAGCACAAGCGCAAAAACAATAATTCTTATTTCTCCGTGAAAACGGCCTTGACGCAGGCATAAGCACAGGCACATGGATCAAAATTTTTCCTTTTTTCTTGTGTTCGCGCTTATGCTTGCGTTTGCGCTACAACAAGTGAAAACGAAATACCGCTCAGGTATAACACAAGCACAAGGATATTTACCACAAGTGGTTAAGTTGGCCAATGAAAACACTGGATCCAGAATACCTCGTGCCTAAACAGTTTGGAACGTTCGGATGATTTTGCATGTGCTCGTGTTTGCGTCGAATTTCGTTTTCACTTGGGTCATCCCTATTGCTTACGTTTGTGCTAGCACTTGTGCTTGCGCTTGTGCGTGCGTCGCTAGTGAAAACCAGGCTTTACTGGTAACTAAACTTGAAATCAATAAGGGTGCATTAACCGCCATAACGTGTATATGTATACCGTAAATCCTCGAAGTAGCGCCCCTCCTCGAATAAGCGCCCCCTTCCCCTCCCCCTATTTTGTAGACGAGTCATGACACAGCAAAGAATGTATAGTTTTCGTCGAATAGTATTAGATTTGTAGAATGTTTCAGTTTGTGACCACGTGAATTTCTAATGGTGACGCGATTTAAACTTTAGGATCAGCTTTTTATGCCGATAAACAGCTTATGTTGTTGTTTACGTCCAGATGATGTATTAAAAATTGATCATGTCAGGGCATGATTTTTGAAAAGTTAAATAAGCCCCCCCACCGACCCCTCGATTAAGCGCTCCCCTCGAATAAGCGCCCCCGTCTTCTCCTAAATTTGAAATATGCGCCCGGGCGCTAATTCGAGGATTTACGGCATGTTAACTCTTCGTCAGCCCTTCGTTGGGGGAAATCCTTCTTTAGTCCTTCGTTTGAGGAATCATTGTTCTGACGAAGGTCTAATATTCGAACATCAACTCTCCACACATTCGCTACGGCCGTTCATTTACCTTTTTATTATATAAAAAATTAGTGGTATATCGAGTGGTAGCACATCGATAAAACGCTATCCCCATGTGCAGATATCGTTTGGAAATCTTCGGTCATCTTCGGAAATTTTCGAAAACTTTTCGGAAACGTTCGTGTGGCCTTCTGACAACTTTTGAAGAAGCTTCGAAAAGTGGTCGGAAATCATCGGAAAATCATCAAAAACGTTGTTAGAATGTTTATGTATTGTGGGGGTTTTATATAATATAAGTTCAAATTTATATATAATTAAATTTCGTATTAGATACCTTCATCATGTCGTCTTTCAGTTTCGACAGGCTGCATTCTTGTATCTTCTCACTCTTACTTCTTCCTCCAACACGAACAATCCCGTCTGAATGAAATAAATGGATTCCTTCCAGAAACTGGTCCAGAGCATGGTTGGTGAAACAAACAACAAGGATGGGACTTCCCGTCTTGTTCCAAGCACTTATGTTATGTAAAAGAACCTTGGCTATCTGCAAAACATTTTGTTCGTGAGGATGGCTATGTTCTGTATATTTACCCAAGGTGCAATGAAAAATGGTATCTCCGAGCTAAGACTGAGAGAAGATTTCAGAAATCAATTTTTGTCGCATCATTTAGTTGAATCATCCATGTTCTATGTCCCGTGAATGGTAAAGACATCGCATAAATGAAGCTGGGTCAGTTCAAGGGTATTTTATTTGTTCTGAGACAGACTGTCTACAGAGGAAGATCAGTGAAGAACTTGCAGACATTCTTTTTCATTAACTTTATTCATTAAGCCAATTTGCTCCATCAATATTATACAGATTACAGATATCTCCAAAACACTAACGGGCCGAGAAGACAAGGAGAGGTTGATGCTACCATTTTAAACTTGAACCCCTTTAACCAGGACAAACATCACCGGAGATAGAGTATCTTCATACAGGATCAAGTTCAGATACCTTCAATCCAATGTGAGTCTTCCCAGTGCCGGGTGGTCCTTGAATGACTGCAAACTCTTTGGTCAGCGCCAACTGTAAAGCCTTGAACTGTGACTCATCTAGCCCCAGATCCTTTGCAGATGGCCAAGAGGCTGGATTCAAAACTGATACCATACATTCTTGGTGGAACAGAGAGATTAAAATTGGATTTTGATTTTAAAAAAAACTATTAAAGTCCTTTAAGCCACTTCTGTTGCCGTGTTCGCGTAGATTTGTGGGCCTATTTACCCGGCAAACACCGGCTGAACTGTAAACATGAACTGAAGTCCAGAAAAAAAACACAACTGAACAACGCTTGTTGAGAAAACATTTTCACAAACACCAGTCAGCAAAAGAAAATCGTAACGGGAAGTGGGAAAAAGATATATTGAAACAAATCTGGGTCGTTATGTATTTTCTCATCAAACACCATTTTGAGCAACACATTCCACAGGTCTTAGGTAGAATGATGTCCCGAATCATATGCTATCTTTAAAATGTTCTCCTTTGACATTTAAACAACAAAGTCGTAGTTCATGTTCCAGACTTACCAGAGGTTTTCGAATCACAATTGCTCTCACTCTCCGTAAGGCAAACAGAACTCGACCTGAAAAAGATGAGTTTTTTTGTAGGAAACAAGTATAATGACATGGATACTTTCCGAAGTATAACCTTCTGCGATTTGAAATTAAGACTAAGATGTTGCTTAAAGCCATGAGATAATTTTACATCTTTAGGTAAGGAATAGCAGAGATTCGTCAATTGCATCCTTGATTTTTCCCAAATTAAGACACATTTCGAGATATTAACAGCTGACAGCCCTTTCTGCAAACGTCATAAAAATTCAATCCTAACTTTCTTGTTCTCCATGTTAGTCAGTCAGTCCCAGCCCGGTCCCAGACGTCAGCCCGGTCGGTTGTTCCGGGCCGGTCAGTCGGTCAGAACATACAGTTATCTGCCGTATCACTTACTTTTCATCACGAGATTCTTCGTCCGATAAAATAGCTGAGAAATCATACACCACGTGCTGACCATCACCTTTCCTCAGATAGGCTGGTGCCCAGACATCGACCTGACACTTCACAATGTATCTCTAACAAAATGTAAAGAGACAGAAAGTCTTCAGAACATGTTCCATGTTAGGTCATTTCAGGCTCTACCGTAGATCGTAAAAGAGATAAAACTTCAAACATTAAAACATTCAAGCATTAGTGGAAGCAAGTTTGTCACTTGTTTGTGCTTCATCTCAATCTATTAGGCTTATAATAATCTCCCTTGTGTTTCTCTTCCTCAACAAACCATTATTTAGAGGATCCTCCGGTAATCAACGTGGCTTCAATATGGCGTGACACTGGCGCTAATAACTGAGAACAACAGTAGGTTATACCTGAAAAGGAAATTCTCCGGGAGGCATCATTTTCAGTCCTTCAAGCACTGGACGGTACGCTTCAAAGAAAGCAATGGACTCAACCATTTGACACAAATCCCCTGTCTGCAATCCGCCTTCACTAGCAGGTGACACAAAACGCACCTCGATCTCACCCTGACAGACAAAAAACACAGGAAATTCTTCTATAAAAATGTTTAATTCTCACTGATTGTTGGGGAAAGTGTCGGAAAAAGGTACGTTTCTGTGATCTCTTTTTCAAGGGAGAGTTTACGTAATCTCGACCCTCCTTTACGCTGCCCTATATACTAAATAGGTCTCTTCAGCTGGGTGTTGACAGCAAGAAGTGTGTGAAAACTCTAAGGATCTTCGAAATAGCTAATATCAAAACGTCAAGGACACCAAAAGCAAACGAATTCAGAATTTTGAGATCTAAGGGGAAGCAAACACGTATAGCAGGCGAGTATGATCAATTGCGCTGAAGTGCAAAGGAAAATAAAGCGTTGAAGATTCTCTACTGATTCAAATCAAAACAAATGAGCAAGCAAGGTACCCAAGATTTTTTAAGAATAGGCTACTTTACTGAAAAGTTACATACGTGGCTAAGATTCTACTCCTAAGGAGCACTTTGCACAGAAAATTCACTGACTTAATACTGCTTACCTTTCTTATGTTATTCAGCTCCCTATTTGCGACTGTGGCAAAAGCAAAGCTATTAAAATTGTCCTTCGATAGACACAGTAGTGATCCAAAGATTAGCCTCTTACTGTTCTCCCATTGCACTCGTTGGAATCTTGCAATATCAAAGTTGATTTTGTATGCGACTCCGTTGGAACTACATACGGGATATAGTATCCTCACATCTTCGTAGATTCGTACATCCTGTAGGCGATCATCGTTACTATTGCTATCACCGTCCCTGGCCATTAACTGCTGGATCCCAACGCGAAGGGGCCTTAAGAAGTCTTCGCGAAGGAGCCGAAACTGGACGTCCAAATAATGTTCCTCGTTGCGGTAGCGCCCATGAACTTTGTTCCTTCTAAGAAAGGGCTCCTGATCCTGGTCTTGCTGTGCGATAATGTCCTCACGGGTTGGAATGATGCTCAGCTCCCGAAAATTCTCAGGGGGCTCGCTGTTGTCATCGGTAATGGCTGAAAATAAAATAAAATGCCGCGAAATTGAGCTACCTTTTCCGTGATCATCAGTCATAATGTGTCTATAAAAGAATAATCAAAACTTCACGGAAGTTGTTTTCCCCAATGAGTGGATAAGAACGGACGCGAGCAGTTTCCACGCCGTGATTTATGGGAGGGTGGTAAAGCTGAGATTGTGCGGAATGCTACAGGTATCGACTGTTGCTCTAAAAGCAAAATTTCATTTTCTCTTCATTCGAAGAAAAAAAACAACAGCAAAACAGCCAACCAATAAACGCAAAAACACAAATGAATTATCTTAATACATTACCAGTTTTGACGGGTGGGCTCCTGCGCGTCGCCTCTTTTCTGCATCGTGTAATTTCCTCTTTCTTTCTTAACTTCATTAGTTCTTGTACTGTAGAGCTTATTCCTCTATCCATAAGTTCTCCAGAGCTTGCGAGTTTCATGGTAGAACTGTGCAGCTTGACTATTGGTAAATGCGCAGATGCCTTCGGGAATCTGTTGAGAACTTCTTTTAGCACTTTCGCTAAGTCCCTGATTGTTTCCAAATCAAAATGCTTGATTTGTGACCTTTTCGATTTCTTTGCAGCTACCTGATCGAGAATGGCACCTACCCTTCGAGTGAGAAACCAGGATTGGGACAAGACACTGAAGAGATTTCCTAGACCGGTATGGCACTCACAGTCGCAAGCCTTCGCAAGAAGCTTCACCAAAAGAGCAACCACCTCATCTTTCCGCTTTTGTTGTTTCTTTCCAAACAGTGAGGACTGTTCCAAGATAAGCCAATTAACAATTTCTTCTGGACTTTCGCTGAGAAGATTCCTCATTGCTTCGAGACTTTGAGTCTTTAACTGAGATCCTGTCTTTTGCTTCTTTTTATTTGCTTTCCCTTTGACACTTCTCGGATCTTTGTCCGAAACAGACTCAAGCCTCTTTTCTGTGGGTCCGTTTTGTGTTGTTTTAACTTGTATGTCGCCTTGTGAAGAGTTATTGTTAACTTCCAACGTATCGAACTTTCTTTCTTTAACTACTTTCATTACATCTTGTGCATGACTGGCTCCAATTTGTGTTCCAGTTCCTCCGTCATTGCTCAGTGCTGGATTGGTCTTGATGTCATCCACAGCAATGCCTTTGTCATCTTCCGCTCGAACACGCCCTTCTCGCAAGTTTCTTTTTCTAGTGCCATTTTGGCTCCCGCTTTCTACTCCTGTCGTGCCATCCTGGGGAGGATTTTGTGACAGAGCGCTGTCACTTTCAACGAGAACCTTATTGTTGGCTTTTCTTCTATTTCGAGTGCGTTTCTGACCTTGTTTTTTGATGTTATCTTGGCTTTCACCTTCTCCTGTCGTGCCATTTGGCCGATCATTTTGGGGAAATTCCTCTCCTTGGCTGTTCGCCACACCAGATTTGCCTGTTTCAACTTTATTTTGGCCACCTCTTGCGCCTTGCTTCTTCTTTTTATCTTGCCTCATAGGCTCTTCTAGATCTCTTGTGGCACCATTTAACTGACCACTTTGGGACAATTTCTTTTGTTCACTTTCCTTAGCAGTAGTTATTTTTTGTTCACTTCTTTTTCGTGAGCCTCGTTGTCCTTGCTTTTGAGCCCCATTGCCTTGGACCCTGCTTTCTTCTCCTGCAGCGTGCGCCTCATCTTGCGAACTATCTTTGGACAATGAGTTGTTGTCAATGCCTTTCAAGGCAACAGTTTTGTTCGTTTCAGGTTTTTCTCGCGGGCGTTTTTGTTCTTTTTGTCGATCACTAATGTGGTTCCCACTTTCTTTTCCTGTCGCATCATTTTGCGGCGGGGCATTGTCGTCACTTTTAATGGCGTCACTTACGTTTTCTTCACGGCTACTTCGTGGGCGTCGTTTCCTTCGTTTTCGAGTTCCGTTATGTTTTCCAGTTTCGTCTGTCGCATCATCCTGGACGTTGTTTAATGAAGGTTGCTTTACGGTGTCTGTTTGGTTAGTAGCACCAATTGTGGAACTTTTATCCTCTGGGCGTTTTCTCCCGCGGCTAAATCTTCGGCTGCGACTTTGAGCTTTCTCACTGACCTCATTCTGCGCTATAGTGTCACCCTGAGCGTTGTTTGGTGAGGGTCTGACCCCAGTGTTAGCTGCAGAAAGCTGAGGATTTGGTGTCTGGTCAACGGAGGCAGAAGCACTTTCTTGACTTTGCTTTTGTTTGGGTTGAATGCGGTCTCTGCAGTCGCGCGAAGGGTCCATAGGTCTGAAACACAAAATAATTAATTAATCAATTAATTACTTTATTAAATCCATTTTGAAATCACTGGTTATCCTTGCAATCTGATTGGCTCTCAGTGGTGCGATTTATTCACGAATCGCACTATTTTTTGCTCTAAATCGCATCTTTTTCTCAGCCAATGAGAATGGGCCAGTAAAACAAAACAACCAATCAGATTTCAAGATTAGTTTAAAGTAATCAATAAAATCTCAGGAAAATGAAAGGCAAAAAGCCACTGTGTGGAGAATTTTGCAAATACTATTGCCAAAACTTTGTTGTTATTGTAGCTTTTTTTCCAAAAAAATTGACGAATTTAATTAATTACAGTTTCTGAATGACGTTTATGAGCTCCTTTAGGCTGAAGACCTACTTTAATGGAAGTTCCCAACTTTCAGTGTCCATTTTGACGAGTATTTTGGCGATTTTTCTTCAAGATCTGCTCAAGATCCGTATGATACTGAGTCCAGTAAAACATAAACAAACGAAAACCACACAACAACAAATTCAGAGTCATCTCAAGAAGGTAGATGTTTCCAGGTTTCCGGTAGTTTCAAACGAAGCAACAAAACAGCTCAACTCTGTCGCTGTGAATAAACATAGTCAAAATACGCCACACTGCACAAAATAGTGCATGAACGAACGTCTTAGGAAGCCGGTGCCAGTCCCGCCATCTTGGAAATATCTTAAAACAAATGGCGCTGCAAGAACTTGACAAGGTCCTGAGTATTGAGTCCTACGCCGAGGTTACAAAAAGAAACGGAGATGATAACGAGCTGGACCCCTTAAAATCATGCCATTGAACGGTATTTAAAAGAAAAAAACGTACTATCCACTGGGCATTGTGCACTCGAGGGAGTTTCACAACTCAAAAGAAATCGATCGCAGAATTACACAGGATATGCACCTTCAAATTCCTTCTCCAAAGACAATGAATGAAAAGTGTCAGCCTCAACCACAGAAGAAAGGTAGGCCTTCCATCATTGATTCAGGTGACGGGAATTGAACTTTTATACCTGAAGTTGACTATTTTCGTTCTGACTTTAGAACTGCTTGTTTCTTTGTCATGCTCGAATGAGTTTTCGTCACATGACATCGTTTTGCATACTAAATTAGACGTAAAGGCGTTTCCGGTTCCGCTTTTTTTAACAAACCGGCTACTGGAACAATACACCAAAAATCTAAAATTTGAGGCGATAAAATTGTGCGATTTCAAAATGGATCTAATAAAGTGGCAATTGAACTTCGTGTCGTGCAATTTTGGTCTGAAATCATACATGTGATTTCAAATCGAACGAGCGCTGCGCGCTCGTTCGATTTTGAAATCACGCGTATGATTTCAGACCAAATTGCACTCCACTCAGTTCAATTACCATTATAAATCTACTAGTCGTTCAAAACTTTATCTAAATCCGCTTCACAGACACTTCGAAAACGCCAAGAAGCGGCCGTCATTTTGTTAACGAGGATGTACTGCTAGGCCACTCACTATCTATCACAGAAGCAGCGTAGCCAATCATAGAACGGCATTCATGATAGAACGCTAGTAGATTTACGCTAATATTTAGCAGACGCACGGCAACATGAAATAAACTTTTTTGTACAATAACAAAAAAAAAAGTTAATGAAGTCACCTATGCATTTGTCGTCTAATAGACCATAAGTAAGAACAAATCAAAATTCGAGAATAATTTGACGTATTGCATAATACAATTTACCTCACAGGATTTGTAAAACAATCGCTCATACTGAATACAGAATTGTACATTAATTTTTAACTAAGTTGCACATACGTAAAAAGGGTTTTACAGAAATCTTTAGATGCTGGTACACTGTTTCTTGTCTTTTTGCAGGAGGATGCCATTTTGGAAACGCATTTGACCGCGTGAACAGGTGATATACCTCTACTTTTTAGACTGAAACAATTTAAATTGAAAACACGTATGGCATCTGTCGCGATCCAGGCTGAGTCAGAACGTAAAAAAAGAAAAAAAAACTTTTCGTTTTGACTTACACTTAATAGGCCAGGATGATAAAGCTAACGCTTGGCATCGTCAGTTCTTCGTTTAACGTCTCAGAACCTGGAGAAGTTCGAAAGCTTTTTTTAAAGGAATGAAGAATAAATTGCATCATACTACAAGTTACTACACGTATATACGTAGAAAAAATACTTAACCCCCCAAAAATATGCTTAAATGGTCAGAGCAAATTTCTCGGAATGCGCTTGTCGACTTCCGGTTATTTCTAAGAATTAATTTCGGCATAAAATATGAAAAATATTGGCTTTGTAAAGCTCCCTAGCTTACTGACCTTACTGACAGTTTTGTTTGGTTTCTTTTAATTCTGTTACAATGATTATGTAATAATGGTTGAAGCAACTAATTTCCGGTTTTTTTTCCAGGAAATCATTTCGCCATAAATCAACGTATTGATGCCGTGAAACTTCAATTCCTTGCTCAACATTTGTGTTACTTTTGGTTTCCAAAATCCAACATAAACATTTTCTTTTCATCTATCCGCTAACCTATTAAAAGAATCTTACCTGGGTGGTCTTGATAAACAGGCGCTAAATTTAGGAAAACATTACTAGTAAGCATGCCAGTGGATGATGTTATAAGAGAAACAGTTAACGCAAGCACAAGACTCCTGGATAAATGACAAGAGAGGACAGCGCTGATAGCTAAGCTACGTAAAATGCCGACACATTTTTTCGCAGAAAGAAACTCTTACATCCGTTTATTTTCACGGAAAATATGAATTTATTCAGGCATCATCTTATACTGATTAGACATCCACCGGTCACGTCTCACAAATGTGGAAGTGACCTGGGACCTCACTCGGCATATTAGCATACATAAAACAACACATTCCGGGAGTGCATCAAAAAAGGATAAAATTGCACAAGCTAAGTTATGCAAAAGAACGATATCAGTTATTAAGTAAATGATGCATTTGCAATAATTTCCGAGCAACTGTTCTGTAGAGATGTTGCATCATCGTTTAAAAGTTAGCCTTCCACCTTGTTTTAAAAACCTTTTCTGTGGCTCTATATTTTTGAATTTCAGTTAATGTTACCGTTTCCTTTGTAATAACATGAAAAGTTAAATTTCGAAACGAGAAACCATCGATATCTGGCAAGGCAGATGTCGCACTATCTAGATGCGACAAACAGTACCAAAATATCATGCACACATAACATTTAAGTAAGTTGAATTTACCGTGTTTTGATCTTCAACCCGTCTTTTTTCCTATAGTTGTACGTGGTCAGTAACAGTGAGATCTGGGACTAAAACATACCCTAGAGAATTGTTCCTTTATCCATCTAAAAATTATTCATTCATTTACACGCGACCACCTGAAAATTCGAAAGCAAGAATTCTAAGAACTATGATCACAAGGTCTGAAATGGGGCAACAAACCGCCCAAGGTAAAAAGGTCTTTTACTGATTTAATCGTTTACAAAAACGACAAGAAACTACTCGAGTAAAAACGTTCAGACTGTTGCATCGACCCATGGTGGCGATGTCAACTCGTGTCATTTGTTGTCAAAATTAACGTTGTATCACTTGAATTAAATGTGCTTTATATTGCGCCCCAATAAATGGCTTAATTGGTAATTATTCTTATTTTAATTACAGCAAGGGAAAAATGTCCATACAAAATGCTCTTATCAGGAAGATAAATAAAGGAGAATGAAACATAATACGTACAGTAAAGTAAAAGTAAAAACAACTCAAATGAAAAACCGAACAAAACAAGTTATAAGAAGAAAGGCAATTCTACATTTTAATTTCCGCGACAGTTTATAAACTGTTTGAATGTATTCGTCTCTCATTACGTGAATTATTTCTTCTTAACTTCAGTCCGTACTTTAATTACCCACCTAGGTCTGCAGTTAAATCCAGTCACTCAAAATTAACATCTACAGAACTTTGGCAAAACCATTTGGTCCGCGCGAGGAAAGATATTTATTAAATCACTCTTTTAAACGTTCAATCCGAACCTAACGACAACGGATTTTGAATATGGAATGTGAGTTCTGAGCCCAGCAATTTTACCCTCTCAGTTGATTTGACGAACAAATAATAACAGAATTGCAACATATTTCTGAACAAAAAATAACTGAACCGCTTTCAAGTGTACAGTATAAATGCTTTGAAGGACATGCTTTGCTTTGAGCGGGACAACCAAGACCTTGGACGTTGTTGGTTTTGTGTTCGTTTTTGTTTCAGTGATCGATGGATACTTATACTGGCTTGTCGAAGGGACTCTTTTAAAATTATAACAAGAGCAATTCTTAAAAAATGCACTGTTTCGTAAACAATACATGTGGACATAAATATCATAATATCATTTATTTTATTTTGTATCTCTGCCACCAGAAACAGTGTGACACTTTGTAATTGTATTAGCAACTCATTACAGAAATACTAGACTGAATCCAAGATAGAAAAGAACTGAAATTATGCTGCAATCTATATCCGAGTGGTCTATTTTAAACACAGACATTAAGTTACTCAACGAAGACAAATTATTATTATTAATTTTTTTTTCATTTGTATTGTCTTGTATACATTTTTCCCAATCTCTAATACGCGGGACAACAACCCTGTATTTTTTTTTTCCAGGTTATTCTATCCCTTTAGTTGAAATCGTTTTTCGTTGTCCAGAGACCGTTAGTAAAAACTGCCAAAGTTAGCCCCCAATGGTATAACGCTGAGCATGTATTGCATAGTGTGAGGTAATCCCTTCAAATTAGACTCAGGCAAAGAAAATTCATACATCTGATTGTCATCATCATTATCAACAATAATAACAACAAAAACAACAATAACAGCAAAGACAAAGAATGGCAAGAAGATCAAGCTTTTATAGGTATGCTTTGCAAAATTCATGTACGTTTTTCTGTTTGTAAACCTCCTAAAAAGGTTCTTCATTGGTTGAAAATACTTCTCTGTTTAATTGCTTGAGTCAAGCTTCTGTCATTTTACAGTCAATTAATAGAACAGGTTAATCTGTCCTTGAAAAACATTAAAAGCAATCTCAAATGCTCTTTGTAAAAAGTCAGAAAAAGAATGGCTGATGATTATCATTCCTGAAATTAATTACCCACGCACTTATTTAAGACTTATTCAATACTTTATTCACTGTCACAGCGGGTATTTATAACACAATTATCAAAAGTCTAACAAAATGGTGACAAATAATACGTTAACAAACGGCAAAAACAGAGAATATGTACAAAATTGGCTGCCACAAAATAAGTTGCTTACGATACAGCTGAGATGAACAGAGAAAAATAAACTATTAAGAAATAAGTTACTTTTTAGAGATCATCCTCGATAAGGCTAGTTTGATTTTTTTGATCATAAGAGACGTCTTGAAAACTGTATAAGGGTTGCACCACTTAACCAAGCCTTAGGTTTCACACGTTTCTGTACTGCTAGACACATTTCATTTCAGTCAACAGAATAAATATATTTTTAGCAAGCACTGCTAGGATACAAAATACACCCTGAGCAATGCACGTCAAGCCACATGCTACCTTAACTTTTGATTAAACAAAAATCAAGGCTGTGTTTAGATGAAATTTGTTTTGTAGTCTTCATGGATGGAGTCTCGTTACTAAAATTATTCCAGAGAGAGTCAATGCTAGAGGCATTCATTGTCAGGCTTAGTTTTTTATTTTGCTAGCTAGTTGATTTCTTATTGATTATTAGTGTTCCATGAATGGGAGAGTAATATGTCAGATCATCTGGTCGTTACGAACCTGTCTTTCAGTCGAAACCAAGTGAAATTTCTTTAAGTTGAGATTGCTGACAAATCCAAGAAATTGTTAATTTTTCCATGCCTTTGCTCTCTTAGGGTTGTGTTTTGATTTTGCAACCGTTTGAAACACTTTGAATTCTTTTGCTTTACTGCTAGGATGCTGAAAACGTCTCACTGTTAGTGCAAGACTGATCCTGTGTGACTCAGAGGATGGGACGAGACGGACGAGATGACGGCAGTATGTTAAATGATTCTTGTCTGAGATTGCAGTTTTAATTCACATTGACGTTGTCAAGTTGAACTATGGACCTTAGTTATTAATGCCCACCACTTAATGTATCTCAAGCTGAGAAGAAATTAGTAGTACCAGTTGTAGTATAAAAACAGTTTAGCCGGACCTTGATCAAATATTATATTTTAAAATTGGGACGGGCGACTTCCAAACAGTTCCCTGGCTCGTTAACAGTGAACTTTGAACAGTAAGAGTGACGGCAAAAATATCCAGTTCATGCCCAAACAAGTATTCTGTTGGTTTGATAACTGAAATTGCCAAGTGTACTCCCTCGTCAAAATACCTCTAGGTACATGGCTCTAATGGAAATTCGTATGACCAGCCAGGGAATTCTTCACTGGTGGTTGTAAGTTACAGAGAAGTTTCACTAAAAATGTTAAAACTATTAATTATGAAGAACTATTGCACAATTAGACATTACCGTATTATTATTCTAACCTCAATCGTTACATTCAAGCAACTTACCGCTTAGTACCTTGCATGTGTCCTCGTGAGGTAATATTCCATATATTCCACCCTAGCATACATCAGATATCTTTCCTTCTTTGAAGAAAAGCTGCAAACCGACTTTTTCTGTGTTTAATTCTTCAAGGACAAAGACTATACAAAAATATGTTCTACAATAATAAGCCTGCGGTGTTTATAAACGAGCCAATCAGCAAACGAGAGACAGATTTCTTAGAATTTACAAAAAGACTTCCGGTCTACTTTTTTCTCGGAATACCGTTGGACTGAAGTAAAGAATTCTTCAGAAAATTGATTTAAAGTTCAATCGAATCCTCTGTGACAACAGTTTCCATAGTAGCCTTAAATTTATGTGGAATATTTTGCCAGAGAAGTGACCTACTGTGACTTCACAACAAAATAAAGGCTTACGTTTCTCGGAACGAATCCGCCAACATCCGCCTCCTTTCTCGGAATCATAAAACAGTAAACAAACTCTGTCTGGGATCAACATTTGCTGTTCTAAGGCAAAGTGGTTGTAAATTTTGTTTTTATAATATTGTGGCAGCAGAACTTGTAAAGCTTCCCAAACTATCAAAAGTTGGAGCTGCAGTAAAATAATACCATTATTATCAGCGTAGAGAGATCCACAAGGCAGGCTTTACTTTAAACATCACAAAGAAAGATGATGAGATGGCATCACACTATATACTTATACTTTTAGAGCATAAAACCCAAAATCTGGTTTACCGATTGCAAAATCGCATTAAGTCATAAGTTTCTCTTTTAAGACAC
The DNA here is from genome assembly GCF_042242905.1 of Orbicella faveolata. NCBI lineage: Eukaryota > Metazoa > Cnidaria > Anthozoa > Scleractinia > Merulinidae > Orbicella > Orbicella faveolata. The sequence goes on along the minus strand of NW_028301536.1, from coordinate 13,425,343 downwards.
GGTGTAACGAAACTGTGACGGATATGATAAAACAAGCTCGATCCCAGATTTCCCACGGCCATGCCGAAAACAGCGTCAAACGGAATGTGATCTGGGTATGAGATTAACGATAAAATTGATCAGGCGCATTCTCATGCCCGGGCTCTGATTTTGCGTACCAATGATTTGTAGGTTGTCGCAAAGGAGGAGGGCCAGATCGACGATAATAGTAAATTATGATAAATTATAAATAGTAAATTGGTTTTCACATCACTAGAGCGGTTTTCAATTGAGTGTCGCAAAACCAAAACCAAACCAATTACTTACCAATTAGACTACTCAGCCAATCTCAAACCGAAGTAAAACCAAAACCAAAACCAAAGTAATTGTCTCATTACTTTGGACACTCAACTGAAAACCGCTCTATCTAAAAAAACTAAGAACATTTTAATATAGAAGTCATTTAAAACCGAGACAACTTAAATTAGTATGAGTCTATCAATGAAAAATGGTACAAACCAAATCAATACAGACCTTTCTAACTCGTGTTGCACAATGCCACGTGATTTTACAAAAGCTACTAAAATTACTCATCTTATCATTGTCTAATCAATCACGCTAATTTATATATCATTATCACAACTCCATTTAAGGCGGCTCCATAGGGTAATTATTTATGGCGTTGCGCGCAAGTGTTATGTCTTGAATGTCGTTTCTACATTCGTTTCTACGCCCTATCCTCTCAAACTTATTACATGTAATAAGCGATGATTAAATAGTGTTTTACTATCATCTCTGTTAAAATAATGGGTTTTAGTCTTGAATTATAAATGCCCAAACAAATGTGTTTTTTTTTAAACTTTTTTACGGCTTTATTTTTGATTTTCTTAAATTTCCTTCGGTGAAATCTTCCAAAATTTTCACAGCACATCGCATGCTGCGGGATACGAATTTTAAACACGAAAAAAGTAGGTTTTGCAAAGCCAGGTTTTTCGATTTTTGCAAATTTTCGTCTTTTACCGCTGCGAAAAAAACTGGTCCTATAGATTTCCCTGTAAAACGAGCTCCGACTAAAGTAAAATATTTACTATCAGTCTGCCAAGTTTTACGGAATTTTACCGAAGGAAACGCGAGAAAATTCACTGTCAGTTTTGCTTTTTGTGCTCATGTTGGCGTCATAAAATATCCAAAAACATTCACTTTTTCCTTCGAGCGTGCGCATATTACTTGAGCTTTCGTCTTCAGCGCGCGTGCGATCGTAAAACTATAGGGAGCCACCTTAAAAAGCGATTAAAAAAACTTGTAAAAAAAGCCCCAAAAGTTATGCCTCGCGCGCGCTCTGATTGGTCAAAGCCCCATGTTTTATCACAGTGTAATACACGGCGTAGGCTTCTTTATTTGTTAAATAACTCGCTAAAAACACAGAATTAGCACGAGCTGTTGATGTAATGGTGGTGTAAGGAAAGAAAATTTATCTTTTGATAATCGAATAAAGCAAGTGTTTTCTCGTTTTTTCTCGCACTGTTTCTGAAAAGGAAAACATTGCCCTGTCGTTTTTAACGGGTCATAAACACCTGTGAATGTTATGGAGAACTCAAAAAAAGCTGTGCAAACACTCGCCTATGGCTCGTGTTCCCACAACATTTCTCGTCCTCATAAACTTCCACTCGAGCTTCTGTAACTCGATAGAAACACGGAAAATGTTTTTTTTTTTTTTTTTTCATTTTTTAAATGTTCAATTTTACTCAAAAAAAGACATTATAAAAATGTTTCGTCCGGTTGTTATTACCATTAAATCAGTCAGACCGATCTATTGATCCATGCTATATGAATATATAGGGCAAATCAATGTATACTATGCACACATAACATTTAAGTAAGTTGAATTTACCGTGTTTTGATCTTCAACCCGTCTTTTTTCCTATAGTTGTACGTGGTCAGTAACAGTGAGATCTGGGACTAAAACATACCCTAGAGAATTGTTCCTTTATCCATCTAAAAATTATTCATTCATATACACGCGACCACCTGAAAATTCGAAAGCAAGAATTCTAAGAACTATGATCACAAGGTCTGAAATGGGGCAACAAACCGCCCAAGGTAAAAAGGTCTCTTATTGATTTAATCGTTTACAAAAACGACAAGAAACTACTCGAGTAAAAACGTTCAGACTGTTGCATCGACCCATGGTGGCGATGTCAACTCGTGTCATTTGTTGTCAAAATTAACGTTGTATCACTTGAATTAAATGTGCTTTATATTGCGCCCCAGTAAATGGCTTAATTGGCAATTATTCTTATTTTTAATTACAGCAAGCAAAAAATGTCCATACAAAATGCTCTTATCAGGAAAATAAATGAAGGAGAATGAAACATAATACGTACAGTAAAGTAAACGTGAAAAGAACTCAAATGAAAAACCGAACAAAACAAGTCATAAGAAGAAAGGCAATTCTACATTTTAATTTCCGCGACAGTTTATAAACTGTTTGAATGTATTCGTCTCTCATTACGTGAATTATTTCTTCTTAACTTCAGACTGTACCTTAATTACCCTGCTAGGTCTGCAGTTAAATCCAGTCACTCAAAATTAACATCTACAGAACTTTGGCAAAACCATTTGGTCCGCGCGAGGAAAGATATTTATTAAATCACTCTTTTAAACGTTCAATCCGAAATCTAACGAGAACGGATTTTGAATATGGAATGTGAATTCTGAGCACAGCAATTTTACCCTCTCAGTTAATTTGACGAACAAATAATAATAGAATTGCAACATATTTCTGAACAAAAAATAACTGAACCGCTTTCAAGTGTACAGTATAAATGCTTTGAAGGACATGCTTTGCTTTGAGCAGAACAACCAAGACCTTGGACGTTGTTGGTTTTGTTTCGATTTTGTTTCAGTGATCGATGGATACTTATACTGGCTTGTGGATGGGACTCTTTTAAAATTATAACAAGAGCAATTCTTAAAAAATGCACTGTTTCGTAAACAATACATGTGGACATAAATATCATAATATCATTTATTTTATTTTGTATCTCTGCCACCAGAAACAGTGTGACACTTTGTAATTGTATTAGCAACTCATTACAGAAATACTAGACTGAATCCAAGATAGAAAAGAACTGAAATTATGCTACAATCTATATCCAAGTGGTCTATTTTAAACACAGACATTAAGTTACTCAACTAAAACAAATTATTTTTATTTTTATTATTTTTCATTTATATTGTCTTGTATACATTTTTCCCTATCTCTAATACGCAGGAAAACAACCTTGTATTTCTTTCCAGGTTATTCTATCCCTTTAGTTGAAATCGTTTTTCGTCGTCCAGAGACCGTCAGTAACAACTGGCAAAGTTAGCCCCCAATGGTATGACGCTGAGCATATATTGCATGGTGTGAGGAAATCCCTTCAAGTTAGACTCAGGCAAAGAAAAGTCATACATCTAGTTGCCATCATCATTAGCAACAATAATAACAGCAAAAGCAACATTAACAGTAAAGACAAAGACTGGCAAGAAGATCAAGCTTTTATAGGTATGCTTTGCAAAATTCATGTACGTTTTTCTGTTTGTAAACCTCCTAAAAGGTTCTTCATTGGTTGAAAATACTTCTCTGTTTAATTGCTTGAGTCAAGCTTCTGCCATTTTACAATCAATTAATAGAACAGGTTAATCTGTACTTGAAAAACATTAAAAGCAATCTCAAATGCTCTTTGTAAAAAGTCAGAAAAAGAATGGCTGATGATTATCATTCCTGAAATTAATTACCCATGCACTTATTTAAGATTTATTCAATACTTTATTCACCGTCACAGCGAGCATTTATAACACAATTATCAAAAGCCTAACAAAATGGTGACAAATTATACGTTAACAAACGGCAAAAACAGAGAATATGTACAAAATTGGCTGCCACAAAATAAGTTGCTTACGATACAGCTGAGATGAACAGAGGAAAATAAACTATTAAGAAATAAGTTACTTTTTAGAGATCGTCGTCGATAAGGCTAGTTTGATTTTTTTGATCATAAGAGACGTCTTGAAAACTGTATAAGGGTTGCACCACTTAACCAAGCCTTAGGTTTCACACGTTTCTGTATTGCTAGACACATTTCATTTCAGTCAACAGAATAAATATATTTTTAGCAAGCACTGCTAGGATACAAAATACACCCTGAGCAATGCACGTCAAGCCACATGCTACCTTAACTTTTGATTAAACAAAAATCAAGGCTGTGTTTAGATGAAATTTGTTTTGTAGTCTTCATGGATGGAGTCTCGTTACTAAAATTATTCCAGAGAGAGTCAATGCTAGAGGCATTCATTGTCAGGCTTAGTTTTTTATTTTGCTAGCTAGTTGATTTCTTATTGATTATTAGTGTTCCATGAATGGGGGAGTAATATGTCAGATCATCTGGTCGTTACGAACCTGTCTTTCAGTCGAAACCAAGTGAAATTTCTTTAAGTTGAGATTGCTGACAAATCCAAGAAATTGTTAATTTTTCCATGCCTTTGCTCTCTTAGGGTTGTGTTTTGATTTTGCAACCGTTTGAAACACTTTGAATTCTTTTGCTTTACTGCTAGGATGCTGAAAACGTCTCACTGTTAGTGCAAGACTGATCCTGTGTGACAGAGGATGGGACGAGACGGACGAGATGACGGCAGTATGTCAAATGATTCTTGTCTGGGATTGCAGTTTTAATTCACATTGACGTTGTCAAGTTGAACTATGGAACTTAGTTATAAATGCCCATCACTTAATGTATCTGAAGCTGAGAAGAAATTTCTCTTATCTATTTTCATGGTCGTACCAGTTGTAGTATTAAAACAGTCAAGCCGGACCTTGATCAAATATTATATTTTAAAATTGGGATGGGTGACTTCCAAACAGTTCCCTGGGGCCCGTTTCTCGAAAGCCCCGGAAACTTTTCGGGCCCGGAAAGCCATAGCAAAATCTCGAACCTTACGATTACAGCGCTGTTTTATTCGCGTATTCTGAATACGAACAGAGGTTCCCTTCATGCAGGAAGTTTCAGGCGTATACACTACTCCGTTTGCAGATACAGATGAACTGAAAATGGCTTTACGGGCCCGAAAAGTTTCCGGGGCTTTCGAGAAACGGGGCCCTGGCTCGTTAATAGTGAACTTTGAACAGTAAGAGTGACGGCAAAAATGTCCAGTTCATGCCTAAACAAGTATTCTGTTGGTTTGATAACTGAAAATGCCAAGTGTACTCCCTCATCAAAATACCCCTAGGTACATGGCTCTAATGAAAATTCGTATGACCAGCCAGGGAATTCTTCACTGGTGGTTGTAAGTTACAGAGAAGTTTCACTAAAAATGTTAAAACTATTAATTATGAAGAACTATTGCACAATTAGACATTACCGTATTATTCTTCTAACCTCAATCGTTATATTCAGGCAACTTACCGCTTAGTACCTTGCATGTGTCCTCGTGAGGTAATATTCCATATATTCCACCCTAACATACATCAGATATCTTTCATTCTTTGAAGAAAAGCTGCAAACCGACTTTTTCTGTGTTTAATTCTTCAAGGACAAAGACTATACAAAAATATGTTCTACAATAATAAGCCTAGGGTGTTTGTATAAACGAACCAATCAGCAAACGAGAGACAGATTTCTTAGAATTTACAAAAAGACTTCCGGTCTACTTTTTTCTCGGAATACCGTTGGACTGAAGTAAAGAATTCTTCAGAAAATTGATTTAAAGTTCAATCGAATCCTCTGTGACAACAGTTTCCATAGTAGCCTTAAATTTATGTGGAATATTTTGCCAGAGAAGTGACCTACTGTGACTTCACAACAAAATAAAGGCTTACGTTTCTCGGAACGAATCCGCCAACATCCGCCTCCTTTCTCGGAATCATAAAACAGTAAACAAACTCTGTCTGGGATCAACATTTGCTGTTCTAAGGCAAAGTGGTTGTAAATTTTGTTTTTATAATATTGTGGCAGCAGAACTTGTAAAGCTTCCCAAACTATCAAAAGTTGGGGCTGCAGTAAAATAATACCATTATTATCAGCGTAGAGAGATCCACAAGGCAGGCTTTACTTTAAACATCACAAAGAAGGATGATGAGATGGCATCACACTATATACTTATACTTTTAGAGCATAAAACCCAAAATCTGGTTTACCGATTGCAAAATCGCATTAAGTCATAAGTTTCTCTTTTAAGACACGGTGTAACGAAACTGTGACGGATATGATAAAACAAGCTCGATCCCAGATTTCCCACGGCCATGCCGAAAACAGCGTCAAACGGAATGTGATCTGGGTATGAGATTAACGATAAAATTGATCAGGCGCATTCTCATGCCCGGGCTCTGATTTTGCGTACCAATGATTTGTAGGTTGTCGCAAAGGAGGAGGGCCAGATCGACGATAATAGTAAATTATGATAAATTATAAATAGTAAATTGGTTTTCACATCACTAGAGCGGTTTTCAATTGAGTGTCGCAAAACCAAAACCAAACCAATTACTTACCAATTAGACTACTCAGCCAATCTCAAACCGAAGTAAAACCAAAACCAAAACCAAAGTAATTGTCTCATTACTTTGGACACTCAACTGAAAACCGCTCTATCTAAAAAAACTAAGAACATTTTAATATAGAAGTCATTTAAAACCGAGACAACTTAAATTAGTATGAGTCTATCAATGAAAAATGGTACAAACCAAATCAATACAGACCTTTCTAACTCGTGTTGCACAATGCCACGTGATTTTACAAAAGCTACTAAAATTACTCATCTTATCATTGTCTAATCAATCACGCTAATTTATATATCATTATCACAACTCCATTTAAGGCGGCTCCATAGGGTAATTATTTATGGCGTTGCGCGCAAGTGTTATGTCTTGAATGTCGTTTCTACATTCGTTTCTACGCCCTATCCTCTCAAACTTATTACATGTAATAAGCGATGATTAAATAGTGTTTTACTATCATCTCTGTTAAAATAATGGGTTTTAGTCTTGAATTATAAATGCCCAAACAAATGTGTTTTTTTTTAAACTTTTTTACGGCTTTATTTTTGATTTTCTTAAATTTCCTTCGGTGAAATCTTCCAAAATTTTCACAGCACATCGCATGCTGCGGGATACGAATTTTAAACACGAAAAAAGTAGGTTTTGCAAAGCCAGGTTTTTCGATTTTTGCAAATTTTCGTCTTTTACCGCTGCGAAAAAACTGGTCCTATAGATTTCCCTGTAAAACGAGCTCCGACTAAAGTAAAATATTTACTATCAGTCTGCCAAGTTTTACGGAATTTTACCGAAGGAAACGCGAGAAAATTCACTGTCAGTTTTGCTTTTTGTGCTCATGTTGGCGTCATAAAATATCCAAAAACATTCACTTTTTCCTTCGAGCGTGCGCATATTAATAATGGTAATTGAACTGAGTGGAGTGCAATTTGGTCTGAAATCATACGCGTGATTTCAAAATCGAACGAGCACGTAGCGCGAGTTCGATTTGAAATCACGCGTATGATTTCAGACCCAAATTGCACGACATGAAGTTCAATTGCCACTTTATTAGATCCATTTTGAAATCGCACAATTTTATCGCCTTAATTTTTAGACTTTTGGTGTATTGTTCCAGTAGCCGGTTTGTTAAAAAAAAAAGCGGAACCGGAAACGCCTTTACGTCTCATTTAGTATGCAAAACGATGTCATGTGACGAAAACTCATCCGAGCATGACAAAGAAACAAGCGGTTTTGAAGTCAGAAGGAAAATAGTCTGCTTCAGGTATAAAAGTTCAATTCTCGTCGCTTGAATCAATGATGGAAGGTCTTTCTTTCTTCTGTGGTTGAGGCTGAGACTTTTCATTGTCTTTGGAGAAGGAATTTGAAGGTGCATCCTGCGTAATTCTGCGATGGATTTCTTTTGAGTTGTGAAACTCCCTCGAGTGCACGATGCCCAGTGGATGGTACGTTTTTTTCTTTCATACCGTTTAATGGCATGATTTTAAGGGAGTCAAGCTCGTTATCATCTCCGTTTCTTTTTGTAACCTCGGCGAAGGACTCAATACTCAGGACCTTGTCAAGTTCTTGCGGCGCCATTTGTTTCAAGATATTTCCAAGATGGCGGGACTAACACCAGCTTCGTAAGACGTTCATTCATTCACTGTTTTGTGGAGCGGGGTGTATTTTGACTATGTTTATTCACAGCGACAGAGTTGAGCTCTTTTGTTGCTTCGTTTGAAACTACCAGAAACCTGGAAACATCTATCTTCTTGAGATGGCCCTGAATTTGTTGTTGTGTGGTTTTCGTTTGTTTATGTTTTACTGGACTCGGTATCATACGGATTTTGAGCAGATGTTGAAGAAAAATCGCCAAAATATTCATCAAAATAAATAAATAAATAAATAAATATACATTTATATAGCGCCATTTTCCACTAATTGTCCATGGCGCTTTACAATACTTTAAAATTAAAATCCTAATTCTTTAAAAACCTAAAATCCTAAATCCTAAAAGTTAAAATCCTAAGAATTAAATACGCTATATAATACAATTAGGCTACAGATAAAAAGTAAAAACTACAAATCAAATGCACGCTTAAAAAGATAAGTCTTAAGATTAGCCTTAAAAACTGCCTCTGATGATGAAAGTCTGATCTGGAGGGGTAGTTTATTCCAGAGCCTTGGTGCCGCCACGGAAAAAGCCCTTTCACCATACGTTTTAAGATTTGCTCTAGGCTCATCAAGCAACCTGTTGTTTGAAGATCGTAGTGTCCGACCAGAAATGTTAAATCGCAGTAGGTCTCTAATGTAATCAGGGGCCAGTCCATTCAGAGCTTTGTAAGTTAACAACAATATTTTGAACATAATCCTAAAATGAACTGGCAACCAATGTAAGCTCCTTAGTATTGGTGTGATGTGTTCCTGCCTTCTAGTCAAGGTAACAAGGCGAGCTGCTGAGTTCTGTACAAGCTGAAGTCTATTAATCAGATACTTTGGGAGACCGTACAGTAGGGCGTTACAATAGTCCAAACGCGATGTTATGTAAGCGTGAACAATGGTCTCAGTAGTACTCTGGGATAGGTATCGCCTAATTTTAGCTATACTACGAATGCGGAAAAGTGCGCTCTTGCAGGTTATTTTAACGTGTTCTTTGAAATCCAAACATTAATCGAATGCAACTCCTAAATTCCTGGCCTGTTTACTAGACTTGATTACTTCATCACCAACTCGTATATAGTCGAGGGGTGGTCGTGGACGATATTTAGAACTAATAACCAAAAGTTCAGTCTTATCCCGATTTAACTTAAGTTTGTTGCGCAGCATCCAGTCCCCAATGTCCTTAACACATAATTCTACTGCCATCTTTGAGCTTGATAGATGATTAGGGCAATTGGACGTAAACGACAAGTACAACTGTGGGTCATCTGCATAGAGATGAAACGGTATGCTATGCTTTCTGGCTATGTCACCCAGCGGACTTGTATAAAGGGAATACAACAAGGGTCCCAGTACAGAACCCTGTGGTACCCCGTAGGGTAAATTCTTCTTTGACGATTCAATTCCATTGACAGAAACAAACTGTTCGCGTGAGTGAAGATACGAATGAAACCAATTAAGAGCAGTGTTCCTAATACCAAAGCGATTCTGTAGTCTAGGTAACAAAATCGAATGATCGACAGTATCAAACGCAGCCGATAAATCGAGCAATAGTAATATAATCGATCTGTTATTGTCAATAGCCTTCAAAATATCATTTTGAACTCTCACAAGCGCAGTCTCTGTACTGTGATGAGATTTATATGCCGACTGAAATTCTTCTAATAAGCCTTCATTATCATTAAGGTGGTCCATTAATTGTGCTGCAACTGCTTTCTCCGTAACTTTGGATAGAAAATATAAATTCGAGACAGGACGAAAGTTCGAAAATAGTTCATGATCAGCTCCACTCTTTTTCAACAACGGCTTCAACATGGCAACCTTGAATCTATCAGGTACTTGGCCACTTGTAAGAGACAAGTTAACTATACGAGTGATCATTGGAAGCAGATACTGGACACTGAAAATGGACACTGAAAGTTGGAAACTTCCATTAAAGTAGGTGTTCAGCCTGAAGGAGCTGATAATCGTCATTTAGAAACTGTAATTAATTACATTCGTCAAGTTTTTTGGAAAAAAAAAACAATAACAACAAAGTTTTGGCAATACTAGTTGCTAAATTCTCCACACAATGGCTTTTTGACTTTCATTTTCCTGAAATTTTATTGTTTACTTTAAACTAATTTTGAAATCTAATTTGTTGTTTTGTTTTACTGTCCCATTCTCAATGGCTGAGAAAAAGATGCGATTTAGAGCAAAAAATAGTGCGATTCGTGAATAAATCGCACCATTGAGAACCAATCAGATTGCAAGGATAGCCAGTGATTTCAAAATGGATTTAATAAAGCAATTAAAAAAACTTGTAAAACAAGCCCCAAAAGTTATGCCTCGCGCGCGCTCTGATTGGTCAAAGCCCCATGTTTTATCACAGTGTAATACACGGCGTAGGCTTCTTTATTTGTTAAATAACTCGCTAAAAACACAGAATTAGCACGAGCTGTTGATGTAATGGTGGTGTAAGGAAAGAAAATTTATCTTTTGATAATCGAATAAAGCAAGTGTTTTCTCGTTTTTTCTCGCACTGTTTCTGAAAAGGAAAACATTCCCCTGTCGTTTTCAACGGGTCATAAACACCTGTGAATGTTATGGAGAACTCGAAAAAAGCTGTGCAAACACTCGCCTATGGCTCGTTTTCCCACAACATTTCTCGTCCTCGTAAACTCGATAGAAACACGGAAAATGTTTTTTTTTTTTTTTTTTTTTTTTTTTTTTTTCATTTTTTAAATGTTCAATTTTACACAAAAAAAGACATTATAAAATGTTTTGTCCGGTTGTTATTACCATTAAATCAGTCAGACCGATCTATTGATCCATGCTATATGAATATATAGGGCGAATCAATGTATACTAATGTGTAAATTCTATTCTAGGCTACCTAAACCTTACATTGCCATACAGATGGCCTAAGCGCACAGTTTTCATACGGTCATCTTGCGGCTTGATACAAAGTAATCAAATATCACATGGAAACAATTCATTTCATGCTGCAAAGTGAAAGTTAGCTGATTAATTCAAAGTTTGCTGACCAAATCTTAGCCTTGAGCATGATACAAATTGAAGTTTCAGTGATGGCAAAGTTTTTTACCCAAAACATTTGTTGATTGGGAATTATCGTCACTGATTGACAAAGTTTAAACGAACAAACGCCTCTCTTGCGCCCTCAATCCACTTCCCAAGGGACAAACTAAGACGTCTGTTAGTCGACTCCGACCACGACTAACGTCTAATTAATCCCAGCCCTACACAGGTCAAAGCAGTCTCTCTGATTGTCCACAAACGAAAAGACACCATGGGGAGTTTTGTCGAGTACGTTATAACATTGAAGTTCATTGTCAGCCATCGCTCCTGCTCGCGGGGTTTGTATTAAACGTATGAAGAGAGGCTTTTGTAAATAAGGCTATGCTTGATGCTGGGAGACGAAACTGAACAGGACAACAAATAGAAAAAATATCTGCATATAACTGCGCGTTCATAGTGCACGAGATAAATTCGAGCTTTTCAAGATCTTTCAAAGTCAAGAGTTTGCCGAGCTTGTGCACCCACAGATTCTTGGTCAACAAAGACGTTTATTTTCCGGCAGTGACAGCGTTCGTGATAAAGTCTTTCTCATTGGCCTGCAAAATTGTCCACCTGCTTTCAACTACATCCATAACAACTATTCTTGAAAGCGTTCTACCTTTACACTGGCAGAGCTTATTGCACTAGCTCACGATCGGAGTCCTAACTGAGGTGATGGCAAAATCGTGCGACCGATGCTTACTGCTGAGGATCTCCCTTCATGTTCTAACGAAACAATGTCAGGAGAATTCCGCCTTGATGGCACAGGCGAGGGGACGGGTGTTATGCGAGGAGGTGTGGCACTATTGGAGGAAACGACAACCCCGGATTTCTTCATGGCAACCATCGTTGCTGCTCTGAACGCCTCCGTGGTGTTGCTTTCTGGATGGAAAAGAATAACACGAAGTTTTGGCGCGTACATGATACACAGCACAGCGTATCCCGAACTGAGTACTCCTACACAAAACACGAAGGTTCGTGTCGAGCCAGTACTGTCATAGAACGCAGGAAAAAAACTGAGCCAGAAAACGCAGAAAGCGAACATGGCGAAGCAGATGAACTTAGCTTCATTAAAGTTCTCTGGAAGCTTACGGGCTTTAAACGCAAAGTAAGTGCACAGCAGGGCTATGATCAAGACGTATCCAAGAATGGTAATGTTCAAAAGTTCGTTGGGCTCGCCGCAGCTAAATATCTGCCAACCTTCTCTTGAGGTGTCAACTTCAACAACGACTTCAGGAGGATGAACTATGAACCAGACTGTTGTCAAGGTAACCGGGACAAACGTCATTACCGTGGCAACAATAGCCTGCATTTTGTTGCTGATGAGATAGCTGCTGGATGCGGTCAGCCGAGATCTGGCTTGAAATATGCGCAGGAGTCGATCCGTTTTCAGCAACATGATAGCAGTGCAGAGAGTGAAAGGAATTCCAAACAACAATGGCAGTGCTGCACAGCCGGCTACAGTCGGTTTTCCTGTAATAACAAGTGGAAGAATAAATATAGCTACGATGCATATCAAGTGCACGAATGACAGCTCTCGATTGGATGCTTTGACGACGGCTGTGTCGCGATATTTGTAGAAAACTGCCAATACACCGATAGATATGACCAAGCCGATGCAGGCGAGGACCGCCGCACTCACACCTTCTCCGTTTCCCCACGCCAAGTAATCTGATTTTAGTTTCACGCAGTTCGTTCTCTGCTTGTTCGACACATATCCCTCGAGACATTTCTTGCAAGTGTCTTGTCCAGCGGTTAGTTTCGCAAAGCCATTCTCGCACTCGACGCATTTCCAACAACACGTGATACTCCCGTAAACCGGGTAAAATCCCGCTGCACACGGGTCAGAGCAAGTCGAGACTGGCTTTTCTCTAGTCCACCCGTTCCACATGATCTCGGAGTTGTTATTGAGTGAAAGTTTGCCGTCGAGGCCACTCCAAATGCCAATCTCAACGAACTTCTTTTCCTCTTCACTAATCTGTTGAAGGTTCTTGATAGCGTATGATCCATAGCGGAGATCCCCATTTTCATCGAACATAATTCGAGAGCCAGATCTTCCCTGGAAAGATACGTTCTTTAAGAACCTGAGGATTTCGCTTGGTTGAATATTCGAGTCAACAGAAGGACAAGTTCCACCCTGGAGAAAACTATCTTCATCTTTGCAATCGAAAATATTTTTCACGGCGTAAACAACCGCGTAGATTGCGTCCATGACGTTTGTGTATTTGTTGCGTGGCAGCGAATCAGCGCTTGGTAGACCACGTTCTTTTGGACACAGTATGGTCTCATTCGGTCGCTTGGTCGTGTAAACGTAAAATTCCCTTTCTTGCTCTTCACGGCTGGATGTGAGATAGCTCGGTCCCTCTTTCTTCCTGCAATCAAACGTTTCTGTCCAGTATTCCCACATCCAATGATTTTTATCAGTGTTGTTTGGATGTAAGCTATTCAAGTGTTCCTCAAACCCCGCGTGCTTCTTCAATAAAGGTAACACTCCAAGCATTCCACCGACAACGTTTTCATCCATCGTTTCAAGCTGGTACGCGTCCCCCCAAGTTTCCGTTCCAATCCAAGTTTTACCGCTCAACTTTTGCCGCGACGCTTCGTTCAAGAATCCCAACGCGTTCGGTCTTTGGCACCATAAAATAATCACCCGGGCGCGCGGCTCATTCTTCAAGGACACGATTATTTCTTGCAGTTCTTCTTGCGACAGCGAGGGATTAAAAATCTTCTCCAGAGCAATACAAATCCCTCGCTTTTTAAGTTCCGTTCGTAGGGAATCGACCCCAGCGCGCCCGTAAGAGTTATCAGAAGCAACGACAGATACGTACGTCCAACCGAACTGTTTTAACAGATCGGCAAGCGCTTGAGCCTGGTAGGTATCAGATGGTATCGTCCTGAAGAAGGAGTGATATACTGCGTTATCGCTGAGAAGCACGCTGGTAGAAGAGTAACTGATTTGAGGGGTATTGTCCACACCAAGAAGGTTCGCTACATTTATCGATATCGGCGATGATGCCGCGCCAATGACCGCTGATATCATTGTCTGTTTATCGGTACATTTGCAATAGCGAGATGAACAATTCTTGGACGTGCTACTTTTAGCGCTTGAATTTCCTGCGTCAAGCACGAAATCTAAAGCAGCCTTCAATGCCACGGGAACATCGTTGCACGAATCCCTGATGTCGTAGCCTAGGCGGAAATTTCGCGGCAGTAAATGATTGTCGTTGATTTCTTGGATGGTAAACAACATGGCTTCTACCCAGTTCACTCCGTATAGATTGATATCGTGTGCTTGTGTTGTCCCTTGATTTGTAGGCTGTACAATGTGAACAGGGAACAAGCCCCCCAGTATCAAGTCACCTGTAAGGTTTGATATGCGGCCCGGATTAGCGCAGTGTTCAGAATGGTTGGTTTCCGCCGACTGTCCTTTGTTCGAAGTGGTCACCAGAATCCAAAACGCAAACATTAAACGCGACATTGTGTACGAAGTATTTTCTGCCAGGCGACTAGGTTGCTTGTTGACACGATCACAATCAGGTCAAAGAACGCTTCAATTGACGCATCTCCAGTGCGAGGGAAAAACAGGGACGACGAAGGGTACGTGCCGTCAGAATAAAGATCAGTAGTGTTTCACACCAGTTTTAACCAAAGAATGTTTCAAAAATATGCAGCTAGAGAAAATCGAGGTTGCGTTTGACTGACATGTAAATCGATTAAACAAGGCCAGAAATATGAATTATTGATCCACTGCGCGTTTGAGTGCAGCTAATCACGTCTATTAAAGCGACACAGTCTTTGACAGTAAGCCGGCATTTCTCGCGGCTTAACATTGTGCACTTACTTAAACATTTCAAGCGTGCGAAACGCAAATCAAAAGTTCCGAATGTACAGTATATTTGTCGAGTTTGTTTGATTGGGCTTCGAAACAAGACTCCACATCACTTAATATGAATATCATTTAAATTTTCATTTCACGAACATTGATAGAAAACACGTTATCGGTGCCCTTCCTTTTGCTCCGCTATCTTGCGAACATCGAATAGACTTTTTAAAAACGCCTGGGGTAAGTTTAAGTGCAAATCCCGACCTCCAAAACAACAAAACCTCGCAACAGACACAAGAGATTCATCGTCACTAAAAGCAAACACAGTCCCGTAAAAAGTCGCCCTGTTTGAACAAACGCATATGGAAATACTGTCCACGCCAATAGAAAGCAAGGAAATTTATGTTGTATGATTTGCTGAAATCATACTGTCACGCGAAATGGGATATGACAAAGATGGCTCATTCAAAACTGAATGAGGGCGTTTAAATATTGTATTTTTAGGAAACTTCTCAAGAGACATTATATCGTACTGGAGGCATTTTTTGCTGTTGCTGGATGGATTCTTTTCTGTTCGTGCCGTCGAGAATGTTTGCATAAGTGCCGAAGGCGCGAACTAAACGTTTCAAGGTGAAATTTTCGATAATCCATTAAGATTTTAATAGTAAAGTGTTGCTGGTGTTTAAAGTGTGCGTTTTACACAAAGAAACTAATCTCTATGCAAATGGCCTCAGGCTTTTAATGGCTCTGACACTGTTTATCTGTTATTGTCACTTCCAGAACATGTCAGGGCATTGTACATCTTGATGTACCAGGCAGGTGATAAATTTAATTTCGTTTTACCTTATATATACTGATAAAAATATATACTACTGTTGTTCTTACAGCGCATTTCGTTAAGTCTCGAAACTAACATATTTGTGTGTTTTAGTTGAAAAAAAAAAAACTGTTAAAACTGTTTGTATGTTAAAGATAGGCGCTTACGTATATAACGCTGTTGACGTTGTTAGCTGCACACAGAGAAATGTTAATGCAAGTCATCAAATGGCGACATTGTATTATGAGGAAAATTGAAGGCGTATAAGTCACAATAAATAACAAGTTGTTTTTTCAAACCTCAGGCTAGGTACAAACCCAAAATAGAAGTGGTAATAGATGATTCACTGAAAGAGATAATTGCAAACCAAAAAGAGGAAGGTTTTTTCTGTCAAACTAGAGAAATGAGGTGTACATGACGACTCGACGACGTTGCACTGAAGGAAACAGATTTCTACAAGGAGCGTAATGCAACAGACTTAGCAATGTCGATTGCAACCTCCACAGGACGTGAGTAATACTGATGAATGATTACACTAAAAGCTTCGCATCAACTTTTTTTTTTTACAGGTGAACGGAAGAGTCACCGAAATAATACTGACACTGAATAGCAATTGACATTGAAATACGCTCATTTTAAATTCCACTTTGAGAACTATAATATAAATTTGACATGTTTATAGGGCAAGTTGAGAAATGCTTCCAAGTCAAATTCATCCATTGTTTCTTTTTTTTTTTCGTTTCACACTTTCAACCTATCATTCAAAAGGAAAGCATAACAGCGTTCTGTTCTCTATGCTCTACATGCAGTATTTTGAAAATGTTTTAATTAAGGTCAGACTCAGGACAGCCTTGGTTTTTGCAAAATCACAAGCGACAAAGCCTCCTTTTTTCCAGAAGAATTTTAATTAAAATAAAACCTTAATTAAAGCTTATTTAGCAGCCGGCTCTCTGTTGCTTACATGGTTCCGACATGTTGTAGACCGTTGTACTTCACATTAATTTAGAAAACTAAAAGGTTTAAAAAGTTAAATGGATGATCTGTCAAGCCACATGTCCTCATGTTGAACAATTTGTGACATAATATGCCACTTAGCGCTACCAGGGTTTCAAGGGTAAAGCATTTTGTCACTTTGTGTCCGGTCTTTTACTCTTTTTTATCTATAGATTTTGACTCGTCGAAGTAACCATTATTAATCAATGTTTCGGTCTAAAGATTAAATTCGAAAGCGCGACAAGTCAAATCAACAACAACCGTAGAGGTAACAGAGCAGGGCCTTTCAGCGATACCATTCATTTCCCACACTTTTCCAAAGTGAAAAGGCTGGCAGATTTGTGTTTAGTCTACCATACGGAGGTAAAAATCTTTCTTCTTGACAGACGAGACTTACTCTACCAGCTGTACAGAGCTTGATCTCGGCAAAAAAAGATACGGATTTATTGTTCTCACGTTGTCCCGAAACTATTTTCATGATTTTATATTGTTCGATTGAGGGAAAGTTTCAGTATGTGGAAGGTAACAAAACTAGTTTTTTTTTTTTGTCCGCGTTTAGGGTTGTAATAAAAGAACGTACCGTAAGGTAGTTAAATGCTTCACCAGGTCTCGGTCGTGCTAGGTAACACATACTGTAATTTTGGCATATATTGTCATTTTGGTTTTTTATCTTTATAACCCTGACAAGCGCATTTCATTACTTATTGGAATTTTGGCCTTTTCAAATTTTCGTTATCATCACTACGGAAATTGGTGAAACATTACATCCAAGCCACTAACAAACGCCGAAGATTGTACGTAGGTAGAAGTTATAGGGGAAAAATTTGTCCTTCTCATAAGAATTAAGTCTTCTGTTCGTTGCTGTTTCAGTAAGGTTCATAAGAAGTAATATCACCAATATCTTTGCTGCAGTGGACTTTTCCCCAAAACATCGCATTGCAAGAGTTCTGCTTTCGTTTCAGTACCGTTGCTTTATTTATTCAAACACTGTCATAAAGGTATACATCACACCTTTCTTTAACCTGTGATGCAACATCCTTAGATTTCTATTTAGTTATCCGATACAAATAAGCACCCTAAACCCGGCGCATTCCCAATAAGAGATCAAATGATAAATAGAAAACTACGCATTCTTAGATTAGTGTCGACAAAACTTCATGTCTTTACACAAGATTCTATGCAACCTTGCCAAACTCCACGAAAAGGACTACAGTAGGTGTGCTCTAAGTGTAGTCGGCCACAAAAGACAGACAAACTATAGAGACAAAATTGCTTTCTAAATGTTCGATACAATCACATAATGAGTTTAAACCTTCATCAATAAATATTAATTAAATAATATATAAGTTACATCACTCCTTAATCATAACAAGAAACTCCGCGCGCGTTTCTTGGTTCGTGACAAAAGCTTTTTACATTAATTCTGTAAACTCAATAATAAATACATGATAACGGTAATCCGTGTTAAACATCGACTATCGTATTCTATTTTTCCGACTAAACAGGTCGATGGTTTGTATAAATAAACCTAACGATAGCAAGCGTCATGGTTATAAATAACACTCATCAAACATACAATTCGAATTTCACAAAGCTTTTGAAAATGAAATTTTGACCTTACAAATTATTGGTTTGAAAGAGAACCTTTGTTATTTTAAAAATTCTGACTGTTGGAAAACAGTGCAATCGAGTCAAGCTTTTACACATTACATTTTTTCTTTCTTTCCCCGAATAAAACAGAGGTACATGTGTGTGTAAGTTAAAGGATCTATGACACCGCATTGCGAGTTTTACGACGTTAATATACCAAATTACATGAACGTTCAAAATGTTAAGTGAGGAAACCTGAAAATAGCAACAGTTTAATTCTTAAAAAGAAGAGAGACATTTACACGTAGGTAATACCAAACCAGGTTAAAGATGCAGAAGAATACAGTCAAATCATGAAGACTGTAGACTTGAAAACTTTAGGCTAAGTATATCAAGCTGCACAAATTTAGGTTATTCATATTTTTTTTGGTTTTAACCATGCATGATAAAACCAAGCACATTATTGCTCACTATGTTACTATTACTATTATTATTATTATTATTATTGTTATTATTATTATTATTATTATTATTATTATTACTAATTATTACATATTACATACTGCGTTATTGCTATTTGAAACAATTTTATTGGTTTGAAAATTTATCATTATTGTTTACTTCTACTTGTGTTCTCTTCTGTATCAGACGCCCAGCTTAATGTACAGGTCCCATTAGCATAAAATAATAATAATAATAATAATAATATTAATATTAATGATAATGATAATGATAATGATAATGATAATGATAATGATGATAATAATAATGATAGGAGAAATTTCTTATTTAAATAATGAAGACTCAATTAATTTTACATTATAAATAACCACTGTCATCGTTGAATCCATATATTATTTAGGTTATTTTCCAGCTCTGTTGCTGTCTTCATCTCACGGAGTCAAACATTGCCAAGCTCTGTTTAATTGACTCATCCTGAAAAAATAATTAACAATTACCAATAAGTAATAGGTGAAAATAAGATTTAGCAGATTAGAATTTGCTTTAGTTTAGTGGTGTCATAGCCCTTATAATTATTACAATAAAATATTTTGCTAAGGTTTTCGACGAACAATTACGAATGAAAAGCAACGATATTAAAGAATGACGTTTCGACGGCTCCATGCCATCATTCTCAAATTCAAATAAGATACGTTATGCGAGTTCGTTATATAGTGAATGTACGTGTGAAGGTCTCAGTGCATATGATTAAGAGATAAAAATAATCGATAAAAATAAAAATAGCAAGCGTGGTGCGCTTGAACTGTCAAATAAAAAGTTTTGCTTTAATGGAGTCAGATTGAATGTTAAGTGTTGGTTTTTCGTTTTTGATGAAGAGCATTTCATAAATTAAACAATCCAGTTTCCCACGGCATTTCTTGAGGATTGTAAATTGGTCACAGAGATCTTTGTTTCTCAGATTGTGTACGTCCCGCAGGTGTTTACCAATGACAGAATCCTTATGCTCATTAATGCGCTGAAATAGGTGTCGGCATGTATAGCCCACATACTCTGCGTCGCACAGATCACATTTGTATTCATAAACAACGCATTGTTCGTTAACAAGAGGTGGTTTGGGGTTCCGTCACTTTGATCTCTTCAGCAATTTTCTTGCTCGTAAACAATGGGCGCAAGTCACTGTTGATTTTCTTCGCAAGATCGGAGAGCTGTCTTCGTACTAAGTCGGCTGATCGCTGATCTTTAAAGGGAAGAATAATCCGAACGGGCTTATTAACTTGAATATCAAGTGTTTGTTCTCGGTCTTGCGACTCAATGAATCTGGTGATTGTACAGTTAATGAGTCTCTCAGGGTACTTAAGCTTGAGAAAGATCTCTTTCAGGTTATCACATTCAGCAGCGAAAAGATCAGATGAAGATGAGAGTCTATATGCACGATTTAACACAGTCGTGAGAAGAGATCGTTTATATCTGTTATCTACATGGCTTTGGTAATGGAGAAGAAGGCCTTTCATGTATCTGTTGTTTTCCTGCAGACGCATGTTCTAACTTGGCTACCCATCTTCATGAGTTCCATTCCGATGAAAGTTTGTCATTGATTGCTACTTCCATCGTAAAGTTGATTGAAGGGTGTGCTTTGTTCAGCGTTGCAAGAAAAGCTGTAGCAGTTGGAATGTCCTGCACCGCGGCTAAGGTGTCATCCACGTACCTTCTGTAGAAATAGGGTAGTTTATTCTCCCTTTTAAGCTTCTCCTCGATGGAACACATGAATGTATTTGCCATGAGCGGTCCCAGTGGTGATCCCATCGCCACGCCATCTATTTGTTCGTAGAGGCTGCCATTAAACTGGAAAAGTTGGTGTTTGGTAGCCACTCTTAGAAGGACAACGAGATCATCTCGGCTGATGTTCAGGTTGTATGTCACATTGAACCAATCCTCAGTAAAAACTTTGTTAGCAAGATCTGTATTGTTTCTTCTAGAGGCACGTTCGTGAAGAGCGAAGATACGTCATATGATATTAAAATATCATGCTCACTAAATCGCATCGCCTTGATCTCATCGGCAAACTGGAAAACATCAGTGACTGTACATTCACTATATAACGAACTCACATAACGTATCTTATTTGAATTTGAGAATCATAGCATGGAGCCGTCGAAACGTCATTCTTTAATATCGCTGCTTTTCATTCTTAAAATATTTTGCCCAAAAAAATAAGTACTGTTTATTAAAATTAAATTGTAATACGTAACTTTTTCGGAAACTTTCAAAATTCATTTGTCACAATTTTGGATGGATGTTTTTCAGTTAATGTAATACGTATTGTGCATGTATTTTGCAAGGTACAGTTCACGGTAATTTATACTGGTCAATTATAATTTGTGTTAAAATGCTCTTTAGGTTACTAGATATTTGGCTATTTTATACATTAACCATGTTAAGAAGAATCAATTTGATAAACATCTTAATTTATTTTGAGTTTTACATCATTAGCTACAAGCCTATAAAATGAGATACATGTATTCTCAAGTTTTACATCAGTTCAGGTATCTATGCACAATCACACAGAGGGGATACCTGTTTAAAGATTGGCCAGGCTTAATTAATTACAAAGGTGACCACAGCAGAATCATTCGGTTTCATAGCACTGGTACATGTAGAGTTACATCAATACAGCACAATCAGTTAAAGAATGCGAAGTGCCTTCATGCATTGAAATACTGAAAAAAATACAATTTTCCCTCACAAGCACAACATTTGACTTCACTAGATTTTTAAATAGTTACAGAACTTATCCTTCAGTTTTCTAACCTTTTCACACCCCTCTAAGAATTCCTCTTCAGATATAACACCATCGTTATTCGTGTCCATCAACTGCAAGAAAAATAAATGTAAAGTAACTATGTCAATATAAAAGCACTGTTTAGGAA
The DNA here is from genome assembly GCF_042242905.1 of Orbicella faveolata. Classification (NCBI taxonomy): domain Eukaryota; kingdom Metazoa; phylum Cnidaria; class Anthozoa; order Scleractinia; family Merulinidae; genus Orbicella; species Orbicella faveolata. The sequence continues at coordinate 13,403,531 of NW_028301536.1, read as the reverse complement.
AGAGTAACAAGAGACGAGTCTATCAGCTCACTGCCTATTCCTATCCCATTGTCCTTTTTTAAACATAACTTTTTAAATCTAAATACTGAATATCAAGATATGTATACGCATTATTTCATTTCAATGCAGCACTCTTTGTAGTCCTACGGTGTACATTAAAATAGTGTACTGTTTAATTAATTTGCTAATGATAACACTTCAGCCACTCATGCTTCTTCATAAGGCTACAATTGTATGATATGACTTGTCAGAAAGAATCCTAGACAAATTTCGTGTTAAGTAAAATGCACGTAAATGTACAGTGCTGCTAAAAAGTAAGTTACCACCTCCTATCTCTCGTCGAGACAAGACTCTCGTCTCTCAAGACAAGAGTCTTGTCTCAAGAGGCGAGAGTCTTGTCTCCCGAGAGCCAGTGAAGTGTATATTTTGAAATAAATTACAAGCAGTTTTAAAATGTTTTATTTGAGATACTTAGCAAAAAAGATAAAACGATCTTTTAAAATACATCTTGAAAAGGAAGAAACAAAAGCTAACCCTGTGATGTTTCACCTTAAAAAAGTTAAAATATAGAGTGTGACAATCGCTTAGTGCGTGAAACTCGAGTTACATTTACCTTCTGCCTTTACATCTTTATATTTATTTACCTATACATATTTACAAGGTATCAAGAGCCAGTAACAACTGATTGGGGACTAAATTAAGTTTCCTGTAGTTCTCGCCAGACTGCTCCATTTGCACAGCATGTGAACAAAGAGGGTCGGAATACTTAACTAAGTGTGTTACACTAAACTGACTTCCATGCATGTACTTTAAGCAATGTTAATTCCTTACCATAAAGAGTCTATTCACTTGTTCCTCAACACTCATCTCTGTTCCAGCTGTTGCTGGCAGTGAATCAAGCCCCATCATACAGTGAACTGAGTGAACTACTGTAGCCATCTCCTGAAAGATGTAGTAATAAATTGAAACACTAGTTTTTACAAATGTATGTAAATAAAAATCTTACAATATGAAAATCCAAAAGAATTGCC